>NC_043008.1:50441049-50481049 GCF_006345805.1 Octopus sinensis
ATGCATGTGCAAGTTTTATAATTATATCTTGTGTTGTTACAGTCACTGCATTGATTTTGGTCTGTAACCCTGTGTATGTTGGTCAACTGATGTACATGACTATCTTGTCAACTTGCTTTTTATGTGGTATTGCTGATATATTTTTATGAGATATGGCTGTGTTTCTGAAGTAATGAAAGGTACTTCAAAGTTGGGGTTGCATAACATTCGCATTTCTACGAATATTAGCTTGATTAGCTTGTTTTTTTCTTTCTTTTTTATCTTTTATTTCTGTGTTAATGAGGAGGTGAAGGAGCAATGCTCATGACCTTTGGTGGTACTGATGTTCACACTGAGATAAGGCTGCGAATTGGCAGAATCATTACCACACACTGGGAAAAATTCTTTGCAGCAGTTCATCCCATCTATATATTCCGAGTTCAAATTTCACCAAAGTACTGGTTGATGTAATCAACTTATCCCCTCCTTTGAAATTGCTGGCCTTGTGCCAAGATTTGAAACCAATATAATATCTGCAGGATACAAGAAAATCATGTTTTTCTCTAATTGCTTGTAAGGTGTGAACTTTGCTGAACACGTCCAAATATTATGTGTGTTAAGCTTACTATCAAAAGTCATTGTACATATCAGTGACAGCTAATTGCTGTACTTTGATTATATATAAAGGTATCACTGGCCATCGTGCTGTGGGCACATAACAAACACCATCCGGTCGTGGCCGTTCGCCAGCCTCATCTAGCACCTGTGTCGGTGGCACATAAAAACACCATCCGAAGACCCAGCAAGACTAGTCAGGCCATAAACCATGGCCCCTACCTGGGACGTAGTCAGTCCACCTGTGCATACCTTCCTCCTTGTGATACTTGTGAAGGCCTGTTGAGGCAAGTGAAAATCAAAATCAAAATCAAAATCAAAACAAATCAAAATAGATGAACATCAATGGAATTTGTATTTTGTGGTACCAGTGCCGGTGGCACACAAGAGAAAACCATCCGAAAGTGGCCGTAGCCAGTACCGCATCGACTGGCCTCCGTGCTGTGGGCACATCCGAAAGTGGCCGTAGCCAGTACCGCATCGACTGGCCTCCGTGCTGTGGGCACATGACAAACACCATCCGATCATGGCCGTTCGCCAGCCTCATCTAGCACCTGTGTCGGTGGCACATAAAAACACCATCCGAAGACCCGGCAAGACTAGTCAGGCCATAACCCATGGCCCCTACCTGGGACGTAGTCAGTCCACCTGTGCATACCTTCCTTCTTGTGACACTTGTGAAGACCTGTTGAGGCAAGTGAAAATCAAAATCAAAACAAATCAAAATAGATGAACATCAATGGAATCTGTATCTTTGTGGTACCAGTGCTGGTGGCACAAACTTTGTGGTACCAGTGCCGGTGGCACACAAGAGAACCATCCGAACGTGGCCGTAGCCAGTTCCGCATCGACGGCCTCCGTGCTGTGGGCACGTAACAAACACCATCCGATCATGGCCATTCGCCAGCCTCATCTGGCACCTGTGTCGGTGGCACATAAAAAACACCTTCCGAAGACCCGGCAAGACTAGTCAGTCCACCTGTGCATACCTTCCTTCTTGTGACACTTGTGAAGACCGGTTGAGGCAAGTGAAAATCAAATCAAATCAAATCAAATCAAATCAAATCAAAATAGACAAAATAGATGAACATCAATGGAATTTGTATCTTGTGGTACCAGTGCCTGTGGCACACAAGAAATCCATCAGTGCTGTAGTCAGTGCGGTGGGCACATGACAAACACCATCCGATCGTGGCTGTTCGCCAGCCTCATCTAGCACCTGTGTCGGTGGCACATAAAAACACCATCCGAAGACCCGGCAAGACTAGTCAGGCCATAACCCATGGCCCCTACCTGGGACGTAGTCACTCCACCTGTGCATACCTTCCTTCTTGTGACACTTGTGAAGACCTGTTGAGGCAAGTGAAAATCAAATCAAAACAAATGAACATCAATGGAATTTGTATCTTTGTGGTACCAGTGCCGGTGGCACGTGGCACACAATAAAACCATCCGAACGTGGCCGTAGCCAGTACCGCATCGACTGGCCTCCGTGCTGTGGGCACGTAACAAGCACCATCCGATCGTGGCCGTTTGCCAGCCTCATCTGGCACCTGTGTCGGTGGCACATAAAAACACCATCCGAGCGTGGCCGTCTGCCAGCCTCGTCTGGCACCTGTGTCGGTGGCACATAAAAAACACCATCCGAGCGTGGCCGTTTGCCAGCCTCGTCTGGCACCTGTGTCGGTGGCACATAAAATCACCCACTACACTCTCGGAGTGGTTGGCGTTAGGAAGGGCATCCAGCTGTAGAAACACTGCCAGATCTGACTGGACTGGTGCTGCTTTCGGGCTCCCCAGACCCCAGTTGAACCGTCCAACCCATGCTAGCATGGAAAGCGGACGTTAAATGATGATGATGATGATGATGATGATGATGATGTATCATGTTGTTTATCTTTGTTTCTTTATTGTGTAAGAAAAGAATTATTGTATTGCTTCAATCATTATTTCTGCCGTACATTGTAGGTTTACAAGAGCAAGGAACTAAGTACTTGCAACAATATTTGTTTTCCAGTTTCACAACTGCTTCTTAAGTGAGTGTCGATATGACTGTGTGGTAAGAAATTTGTTTCCCAACCACATGGTTTTGGATTCAGTCCCACTGCATAGCACCTTGGGCAAGTATCCCCCAGTATAACCCTTGACTGACCAAGGGAAATCCACTTGACTTACAAGTGGATTTCCCTTTACCAAATCCACTTTTGAGTGGATTTGGTAAAGGGAAACTGAAAGAAGCCTTTTTTATACACACACATGTGTGTGTGTATGTGCTGGAATGTTACTGTCTCCTTATGTGATATTTGTAAATGAGTGTCACCACCATGCAAGTAATGTCTTTCATTTCTAATCTTTCTTTAAAACGTGTCTGGCCATGGGGAAATGTTACCTTACTTGGAAACAGGTATGGGTTGGTAACAGGAAAGACCATCTGGCTGTTGAAAATCTGCCTTAGCAAATTTTGTCCAACCCATGCTTACATGGAAAAGCAGACATTTAGAAACAATGATGATGTTGATTTCTCAGTCTGTAAATGCTGAGAAATGATTATAAAATCTTTAACTTGAACATAACTGTATTTTTCATAACAGCTACATACATGCTTGCATTCAATCACACACACACACTCATATATACTTTTATTTGACAGTCTTCTGTTAAAGTAAACAACAAAAATCCTTTCCACTATAGGCACAGGGCCTGAAATTTTGGGGGAGTGGGGCTAGTTGATTACAGTAATCCCAATACTGAACTGGTACTTATTTCATCAACCCCAAAAAGATGAAAGGCAAAGTTGACCTCGGTGGAATTTGAACTCAGAATGTAAAGACAGATGAAATGTTGCTTAGCATTTTGTGTGGCATGCTAACGATTCTGCCAGCACTCCAAATGATTTTTGTATGCTGTCAGAAATCTTTTGGGATGTGAATGGAAGTTAGATTGAGTTGACTCAAGCACATGCTTGGTACTTAGCTTGTTGACTCCTACCAATGACTTTTGCCAAGAGTCTTTGTTAGGAGTTGATGCTGACAAGCCATGTCAGTATTGGCAGGATTTAAACTTAGAACACACATGAATGAAACTACGCAAAAAAAGAGAAAGAAAAAAAGTCATTTCATACGTTCAACTTTTCTTTCATTCTTTCAAATTTCAAAGCATCTCTCTCTCTGCTTTTGCACTTACTAGCAAATAAATTAGTTTTGTAACATTATTATAGAAAAAGAAAACTATTATTTGACCAGATGTACAATTACATACTTGCATTTGAAATAAAGAGCAGCTTTGCTCTCTCTTTCTCTCTCTCACATTCTCTCTCTCTCTCGCTCTCTCTCTCATACACACACACCATTTACTTCATGAATGGAGCACTATTGTGTTTATTTCTTTTATTCATATGCTTTTAATGTATTTTTTGTTTTGTTTTTCACTTTGAAGTGTGAAGCATTGGATCATAGCTTTGTTTTGGCTGTAGTCATTAAAAATATTCCAACTGTTGAGCATAAACTTTATATCTTGAAAATAACATGTATATCTTGTTGAAGTTTTCTCTTTCTTTTGTTGATCTTAAATACACACACACACACATGGGAAAGTATGTGTGAATAGGAGCTTGGGAAAAATTGTTGGGAGATCTGTGGAAACTTTTTCATCAATTATTCTTCATTTTTGCAACGTCACCTACTTAAATAATTTTCAAACAGTATTTCCTGTAGCTATATTTAGCCACATGACTAATTGCAAATTAAACACTAACAGTTTTAGATTATTACAATATATTTACCTAACTGTGGCTAAAAAGCATCTGATGCACACAATAGAGAGAACTGCCTGACTTCGTTGTTATGTATAGTGGAGAGAAGACCATGGTTTTTATGGCTCAGTGTTCTTCTTGAATACTGATCTTTTTATAGCATAGTCGGGGTCCATTTTATCATGCCACCAGCACCAGAGAAATTGTCTGCTGGAACTAAAGTGTCCAATCCGTAACTTTTTTACTCAGTTACTGCTCTTACAGATGGGTTGTTTTGCTGCAATTTGTTGAGTCTATATACGCTTGTATATGTGTATGTTTTTCTTTCTGTGTGTGAGTATGCACTTGGCAACCCTTAAAAAGCACCCAGTACACTCTGTAAATGGTTGGTATTAGGAAGGGCATCCAGCCATAGAAACTATGCCAAAACAAGCAGTAGAGTCTGGTGTAGCTCCTGGCCCTACCAACTCTTGTCAAAAGACAGTCCAACCCATGCCATCATGTAATGCGGACACCATTTACCAGAGTGTACCGGGTACTTTTTAATGGTCATTTATTTATATATATAAATAAATATATATATATAAATAAATATATATAAATAAATATGTATAAATGTATATATGAATATAAATAAATATATATATATATATATATATATATATATATATATATTCCTATAACATTGCAGGCTTAAGCAGCCCATTGGAATATCTATTTTTGAAAGAATCTTAAGTAAACTAATATAAACTTCAGAAACTTAATTGTTAGCTGTGAATTCTTACCAATAAATTATGGAATTATAAAGCTATGCTTCTCAAATTTCACAATTTATTGAAAGTATTTACCTCTATTTATTTAATTTGTAAAGAATATTCTTGACTGAAAATTACCTGAAATTAAGATACAATCAACATAGGTAGATTTTAAGAATCAAGACAATTTCGTTATATTACTAGTAATTATCTTTGAAAGATGAAGGGCATAGTCGACCTTAGTGATATTTGAACTCAAGAAATGAATTACCAGTTGATGCTGAGTTTGTATAAATAAGGGCTATATAGATGCACTAAATATCTTTAGTTTATCAGTTTAGCTGCCTTTTAGAGCACAAATCACGTCAGTGCAGTGTGATCTTCCATGCTCATGCTGTTCATAAGATATATGCTTCTAATATATAGTTGAATAATATACTTGAGTTGAGGGTTTATATTAAAAACCTATAAATCACTTTTTATCTTAACAAGTCTTGTTAGCTTCTTGCAAAGTCTTTGAGAGAAGTATTAATCATGGTCACCAGTATAACCAGCGATATTCTTTATAAATGGAATTCCAGATTAACCTTCATAACTTATGACTTTTCTTTTGGCTACTTATTATTAAACACTCACTGAAACCTGAAATGGTTGTGTGGTTAAGAACTTTGCTTTGTAACTACATGGTTATGGGTTCAATTCTATTGTGCGGTACTATAGCCCCAGATCAACCACTGCTTTGTATGTGAATATGGTAGATGGGTACTGTGTGGAAGCTCATCATATATATAAATTTTCTGTGTATGTATTTGTATTTGTCCACCCCCACCACTTGACAACCAGTGTCGGTTTGTTTACATTCCTGTAACTTAATGGTTCAGCAAAAGGGGCTGATAAAATAAGTGTCGGACTTTAAAGAAAAAATAAGTACTGGGATCGATTTGTTCAACTAAAATCCTTCAAGTCAGTTCCCTAGGTTGGCTGCAGTCCTGTGACTGGAACAAATTTGAAGATAACCATGTAATAGTAGTATATGAACAGTATAAAGGGATCAGCTTGACTTGTTTTTATCCTGTGTTGCAATTTGACTTGTAACTGTGACAGTGCAGTACCCCTTTTAACCCTTTTGGTACCAACCTGCTCAAGACTGCCTCTGGTTCTATGTTACAAATTGCCTGTTTTAAAATGGTCTATGTTAAAGCCTTCCACCGAAAAATCTTATTAATTTATGTTCTAAAAACTATTTATTTTATTAAATTTTTCATTGATTCCAAAATAAAAAAAACAAGGGCTCTGTATTTCAACAGCTGTATGGGGACAAAAGGGTTAATTGTCCACAGATACTGCTTGTAAGCTTAGTAACCAAAGGCTTAAGTAAATTGGATAGAATGAGTTGTACACACACACTAAATACAAATATACATTAGTTATTGAATAAATTATGAAAGCTTTAATAGCATACATAACTAGCTATTATATAGCGAAGCACGTAAAGAAATGAGATATCTTCCAATTTAATCTTCCTTTTTTCTTTCTATTAGATTGGTCGTGTAGCGTGTAGTTTACAGTTCTGTACAGTCATACATTATTGAGCCATTTCACATTGATGTTAACATTTTGATTTGCTGTGCACTCTGAAGGGTTTCATGCTATTGTCTTTATCTCATGAATTGGATGCATTAAAGAAAAATACTTCAAGATTTCAATGGCTTTTGATACATGAAAAATATAGTTGATGAGATGTATGTGTGGACTTGAAACACACATGTGCACACTCACTAATAATCCCTTTGTGTTTGTATGTTTATTGTAATTTGAGAAGTGCTTTTCACTTTGCTACATCTCATCTTTAAAGGTTTATTTAATTTTTATATTATTTTCTGTGAGTTTTCACTGGATTTTGATTCATGCCATATTTTCTCAAAGGCACAAGCATGGCTGAATGGTTAAGAAACTTGCCTCTCAACCATCCTCTTATGTGGTCTTGGGTTCAGTCCCACTGTGCAGTACCTTGGGAAAGTGTCTTTTACTATAAGCCCGAGCTAACTAAAGCTTTATCAGTGGATTTGGTATATGGAAACCGAAAGAAGCCCATTATGTATATTGATGTGCATGTGTGTATGTATCCTTGTCTTGACATCACATGATGGTTGCAAACCAGCATCATCATCATCATCATTGCAAGTAATGTTACTTGTTTTCATCTTATGTGAAAAACATGTCTAGCCATGGGGAAATATGATCTTGCTTGGAAACAGGTAAGAGTTGGTGACATCCATAAAATATCTGCCTACTTGTTGCTCTGTTTAACATCATCATCTAGCCAACAGTTTTTTGGATTATGTTTAGTAGAGTTCATTTTATTGCAAGCATTTGGATGCCCCATCCCCCACAATACATATTGCCTCTGTACTCAGTGTTTCCTGCAAACATTTGAGTTACAGATGTCTCGGCCAGGCCAGTCTACCATGCAAAGATCATGTCCACTGCCCCTCTAAAAATGTGTGTGTATGCTGGTTTTTTATATTGCTTTTTTAAAAATGTCAGCTACCTAATTGTAAAAATATCTCTCTCTCTCTCTGTCTCTCTCTCTCACACACACACACTCTCTCGGGATACTGGTTAGAGGTAATCCTGATAACTTGGGTTGCATTTTGGCAACTCTTGATCGACCCCAGTATAACAGGTACAGTTTTTGTTTGAAGTCTTTATGCAATTCCACTTCTATTGTGAAGCTTTCAATTCTTTATCTGGACATGCAATGTCCATTAGCACATTTTGATTAAAGATCTTTTATGATAATGCCTTGTTGGTAGATTTATTATCATGTTTGTGCGTGTGTCTATCTGTTAATGTGGCCATATTACAATCAATCAAAGGGTATTGGTTGTGATCCCGCCGCATATAAGTTTGTAATTATGTTTGTTTTCGAGTCTAGTGCATATGTACATGTGTGTATGCATACTGATCAACAGGTAGTTATGCTAATTTATAAAGGCCTGTCCTTTATTTTACTTACTAATTTCTGATATTTACTATTATTTTTAAATAATTTATTTAGATGTACTGCCTCTATGACCTTCATAGGCCCTCCCAGTTAGTTAAGGCATTATATTGAGCCTGAATTTCTGTAGATTGATGACGGTAGAAGAAAAGAGTGGGGAAGATAGGAATTCTATTGGGCTGTTGTCCTGTCATGTTTAGAATAGGATTTTTGGAATGCTAGACATAGTAAGGTTAATGAATTGAGAATTGTCTTTGTTACTGACTGACATGGATGGAGGCAACATTCAGATTATTAGTTTCGGGAAGCTGATTTTTGTATATTAGTGAATTTTTGCTAATCAGCTGGATGATTTTCTGGAGTGGGTTGTTGTGTGTGCGTGTGCACACATGCAGTAATTGTAGCTCCAGCAGTACTACCTATTCCATGTTGGTATATAATAGTGCTGCCCCAATGTTGTCCTTATTTGAACTTTGCAGAGAGTCAGCAATTGATCAGAGCTGAAATGTTTTGTACTCCTGAAGATAAACAATGGTTTTAGAGGTACTGTTTTGGCAATGTTGTTTAACCTCTTGTTAAATGTTTTGTATGTAAGGTCCCAATGAGGGGGTCATTAGACAATGTAGTGCATTTAAAGGTATCAGCTGAGTGTAGCTATACACTTGGTATGTATGGATAGTGAAACTTGGTGTACATGTAGAGGACTAGTTGGAAACACTGTAGTTTAGTTTATTATTATTTAGTAATAATATTGTTTTATTTTTATTGTAAGATTAATAAAAGAAGTACCAATCAAGATCTAGGTTTGATAGACTAACTGTACCCGTTTTCTGAAATGTGTAGCCTTGTGCCAATGTCAGTAACTATTTTGTCTGGATCAACTTTACTTTTTATTTTTTTGAGTGTTAATCAAATGCTAGGTGGATGTGATCAACTATATAACTTTCCACAATTTTTTAACTTGTGCTTACGTTAAAAACCATTTGGCAGAATCATTAGAATATTTTAGACAGAATACCTTCTGGTTTTTCACATTTCTGAGTTCAAATTGCACCAATATTAGCTTTAGCTCTCATCTTTCTGACATCAATAAAAAGTACCATTCAAATACTGGGAAAATTTGACTTTTTTTCTCAAATTTGTGGCTTTGTACCTCATAGAAACACATTATTATTTCATAATAACAAAACAATAATAATTTGGTGTTAGGAAGGGCATCCAACTGTAGAAACCATGCCAAGGTAGACAGTTGAGCTTGGTGCAGTTTTCTGGCTTGCCAGCTCGTGTCAAACTATCCAACCCATGCCAACATGGAAAGCAGATGTTAAATGATGATGATGATGATGATGGTGGTGGTAAATATTGTTTGTTTCAGTTTCAATCTCAGATCATCAGTCTAATTAGCTTGTTTTAAAGAGAAAATTTTTTTTTGTATGTAACAATATTATTTTCTAATGTTGTAAAATTAGAACAATCTAAGTATTTTATTTTTTATATTTTTCTTCTATTAAGTAGCTTCAGTGCACTCACTGTTACCAACTTTGTTTCTCAACTCTCACTTTCTAAATATTTTTATAACAAAGAATTTATACTTAGCTTCTCCAACTTTTTCAAGGCAATATTTTTTTTTCACCTGTCAGGATTTAAATATTTACAAGAAGCACTATTTGTCTGTGATTCCATGCCTGTATTTTCTTTGTCAGTATTTACAAGCATGTCTTATATTATTGTAGCTTAGTCATTTTCAGAGTGTGTGTGTGTGTACTTGCACCATATGTTTTCTCTAATCATTTTATACTATTAGCAGAGTTCCAAGTGTAGCAAGTTATCAACTTTGTGGCTATTGATGCAAGTTTTTGCTGATACTGGACACTTTGAGACGGTGTGTGGGTCATTGTCTTGCTGTTGTTATTACATCATCATGCAGGCATCACTGCTGACCCTTTTTTCTTTCAATGTTATTCTTTAAACACTTCTTATTACATGAGTGTGGCTGTGTGGTAAGAAGTTTGCCATCCAACCACATGGTTCTGGGTTCAATCTCACTGTGTGGCACCTTGGGCAAGTGTATTCTGCTATAGCCTCAGGCCGAACAAACCCTTGTAAGTGAATTTGGTAGACAGAAATTGAAAGAAGCCTCTGTGTGTGTGTCTATTTTAGTACCCTACCAATGATCTTGTGTTGATATCAGGAGACCCCCCCACCCTCAGCCTCGGGGCTGATCTTTAAAACCAGTGTGAGAATTCTTGACAGTTTGTGTTTGCCTTTTGAACTGTGGTTGAAGGCTGGTCAATCAAAATGTTTTCTTGACATCTACTAGGTGTTATCTTTGTTTTTCTTCTTTTTGTCTTCTGAATTCTGTATAGATTCTATCACTTCTGTACTTGCCTCTCTGGTGTATTTGTCAATTTCTCTGGAACTGAAGACAATTTCAAATGTCACTTAATGATTATATAGGCCAATGGAGGTGATTTTTCTAATAATATCAGCTTTTATAATTACTATATATTCTAAATGATGACATTAATTTTTCTTTCATTCATTTATTTGATTTATTTAATTTAATTTTATTTTATATTAAATTGTTAATATTAGTGGGAGATAGGAATGGTATCTTGAGGAATGCAGGAATTGTGTAAAATTAGTTGATGCGACACAATGAATCTAGTGAAACTGCAGCAGACCTTCTTAAGTTGTATATAATCTGTTTGGTAAGTCTCGATAGATTTTGTTTTTCTGACAGGGAGCTGATTACTGAAAGCTGAATATGAGACTCTGACCTCTATAGAGATTCTTGGATAATAATGATGATGGTGAATAGGTATGGTTGTTGTCATTTGCAAGGCTTGTTTTTCCAAAACTCACCTCTTAGAGCTGCAATCTTGAGTCACTCACAGACTGAGGTTGAGCACTTAGCATCTTGCTTTTTGCTTTTTGCTCACTGCCCACTTGGCAATGCAAATAGTGGACTGTCCACACAAGTAATTTGAAGAGGGTTAATGGAGGGTATTAGTGATGTTGATCTCTGGACAATTCTGGGCAATAATGAAGACAATCTGAATGGTCTCATCTAGAGACTATTCAAGAAAACTTTTAGGTTAAGGATTATGGATAACTTCTGAGAGTCCATGACTTGACGCTCTCACAGAAAAGGGAGTGTTACCATTTCCAGATAAACTCTATAGGTTTGGCAATGCCATCAGCTTGGCCTCTTCTAAGACCAAACTCATAAACTTTTACAGTGAGAAACTTGATGAGAGCAGCAAGACCGATCTGGTTTGATAGTTCTAATCAGAAGTTTCATTTGTGTTTCTTAGCCTGAAAAAGGCATTTGTAGTGTTGAAGGACATTTACATAGTTGTGGGACATCTTAATTTACTCTAGGTTATTACCTCGACTCTTTGTGACTTGCCTCAGTTGTCACTCTTGTAGCTTCTGTTAGGAGATGACAGGCTGGTACTCATTAGCACATCAACAAAATGTTTTGTTGTTTCTTCTTGGCTTTTTATGTTTCAAGTTCAACTCCCACTGAGGACATCAACTTTGCCTTTCATCAATCTGGGGATCAATAAAAGTACTGGGGCCAATGGTACTGACTACTCACCATCCCCTCAAAATTTCAGGCCTTGTGTCTAAATCAAAACCAAAAACTAATAATTATTTCTAACAGCAGTGAGGAAGTAACAGAAGCTTGTATGTTTTAAAAATGCCAATTTTCTTTTCTTTTTCTGTGGTGGGTGCCAAAATATTATATTTTTTCTTTTTATTTTAATACCACAAATATTTTCTAATGGAAATGCTAAGTACTTTCCTCAACTGTATTATATTACAATTATTTACAATTGCTGGTATCAAAATAATGTTAATAATTGTTTATAACATAGGCACAAGGCCTGAAAGTTTGAAGGGTGGGGGTTAGTTTATTGAATTACCCTAGTACTTAACTGGTACTTTTTGTTGGCCCCAAGGGGGTTAAGGGCAAAGTTGATCTCACTGGGATTTGAATTCAGAACATAAAGAGCCACAACAAATACCTGTTAATCCTGCGGAGATCAACTTTGTTTTTAATCATCTGTATTCTCCCCAAATTGTTGGCCTTGTACCTAAATAAGAAACAATAATAATAATGATGATGATGATAATAAATAGAAGAAAGAAATACTTAGTGTTTTGGATAATCTGTGAATGAATTGTTTTTATTGTATTGCTATGGTGTGAATTTCGTTTCAACTTGGCTGCCTCTTTTCAAGACCACATTAACATTGGTGCTGCCAACATTGCAGAATTTCGAGTAAAACATAGCTTTCTTTTATTCTCTTCTTGCAGTCCTTTGATAGTGGGTTGTTTCTGTTTTAAAGAACAAGCATTATTGTTTCAGCACCGCTTTCGCTAACACTGTTTTTCTTTTCTTTTCTTTTTTTTTAGAGGGTAGGGGAGTGTTTTTCAGACACTTTGAATTTTGTTTATTTAACCCCCAGGTCAATCTTGATCAGATGTATGATAAAAGGTGTGCCAAAAATATTCCTATGTTTGATTTTCTTTTTAAATATATTATATCTAAGACTACATTATTCAGTGTGTGCCTTTCATTATTTCCCTTAAGACAGTTGGGTATGATTTGAGTGAGATTTGATTGCTATTTGTAGCATGTTGACCATGTTGAGGTTCCCTAATTGTCTTCTTGTTTTTGCTTGGGTTTTGAATTCAAACCCCATTAGAATAAGGCTTGTATTTTATTTTCCAGAGGGTCAATAATATAAGGAACAAAAATATACTGGAGTTGATTAAATTATCTATATCCCGTTACAGAAACTAGACTTGTTCTCATTAGAGTTTTCTAGCAACAAATTCCATGGTGATTGAACTTTGAAATTATGGTTTCTCTTCTGAGTTCAAGCCATTTTCATGATGTGTGGTAAAAATATGTTCATTGCAGATACTGATTCCTCTTTAAGGAATTCTCAGGTTTATGTCTTATTGAAGGTATTTGCAATGATGGAAATTTGGTACATGTAACGTCAGAGGTCTGCACTGAGGCTGATGTAATCAACTAGCTAAATCTCCCAAAATTGCTGGCCTTGTGTCCCAATTTGAAACTATTTTTATTATCATTAGTACACTGTGCAAAATGCTTAGCATTACTTCTTCCAGCTTAACATTTTGCATTCAAATGTTGCTGAGGTTGACTTTTTCTTTCATCCTTTCAGGTTGACAAAATAAGTACTAGTTGAGTACCTGGATTACTGTAATCAACTAGCCCTTCCCTGCCAAATCTCAGGCCTAGTGCCTATTCTAGAAAGAATTACTATTATTATTATTAAGAAGGTGATGGCAGAATCATTAGCATGCCAGGCAGAATGCTTGGTAGCATTTTGTCTGTCTTCACATTCTGCCAAGGTTGACTTCACCTTTCATCCTCTTGGGGTCAATAAAATAAGCACCAGTTGAGTACTGGGGTTGATACTTAAAACCATTATTAATAAGGTGGTGAGCTGGTTGAATGGTTAGCAGAGTGGGCAAAATGCTTAGCAGCATTGCTTCCAGTTTATGTTCTGAATTCAAATTCTGCCAAGGTCAACTTTGCCTTGCATCCTTTTGGGATCAATGAAATAAGTACCAGTTGAGCAGAGGAATTGACTAGCCCCTTCCCCCAAAATTCCAAACCTTGTGCCTATAGTAAAAAGAATTATTATTATTCATGAAATAAAATTTTGATTCTCAGCTTATTCAGGAACAAATTTGATATTACTTGAAGGTCCAGGAGACCCCCACTAAGTAAACAGGAGTGTGGTAGATACTCAGATCAAATAAAGCTTGAAATATAGTAATGGAGAGAGAGAGAGAGAGAGAGTGTGTGTGTGTGTGAGTTATACAAAAACAAAGAAACAGGCAAGAAACAAGAAAGAAATAAAGAACACATGACAACAATCTAGAATGTTCTCTACTGTTATTGTATGTTGTCAGTTCAGAAGCTGCTTATTTTCTTCCTTTTTTTAATCTATTTCTTCAGGTGTATACTCAAATCAGATTTTATTTATTCTTTCATTTTCCTACATTACTGTCAGTGTAATGCTTTTTCCTTTTCAAACATTTTGCATTTCTCTTCTTAGTACTAGAATGGACGGTTTGGCTTTGTAAATTTGATAAATTGTATATTTTTAGAGCAATCATTTTTCAGTTCAATGCTAAAAGTGAATTATTTCAAAGTTGCAGGCACAGATGTGGCTGTGTGGTTAAGGAGCTTGTTTCCCAATCACTTGGTCTTGGACCAGTGTCTTTCACTATATCCCTGGACCTTGTGTGTGGATTTGGTCGATGGAAACTGAAAGAAGCCTGTCATATATGATGGACTTCCAGACAGTTTCCATCTACCACATTCACTTACTGGTTGTGAAGCAGTGAGTTGGAGAACAAACACAAACGTATACACACCTACATATGTAATATATGATACATAAGTGCGGCTGTGTGGTAAGAAACTTGCTTTCCAACCACATGATTTTGGGTTCAGTCCCACTGAATTGCATCTTGGGCAACCTTGTCAGTGGATTTGGTAGACATATACTGAAAGAAGCCCATTGTGTGTGTGCGTGTGTGCTTACGTGCATGTCTTTGTGTCTGTGTTTCTCCTCCACCACCACTTGACAACCGGTGTTGGTGTGTTTATGTCCCTGTAGCTTAGCAGTTCAGAAAAAGAGACCAACAGAGTAAGTACCAGGCTTAAAAAAAAAATAAAATATGTACTGGAGTCTATTCATTCGAATTAAAAATTCTTCAAGGCGGTGCCCCAGCATGGCTGCAATCCAAAGTCTGAAACAAATAAAACTCACACACATACAGCTTCCATGAAACTCACAAGGCATTGATCGGCTGGCCTAGGGCTATAGTAGAGGATGCTTGCCTAAGATGTCACATAATGGGGATTGAACTTCAGATCACATGGTTGCAAAGAAAGCTTAACCACACAGCCACTAGAGCTGATTTATTTATTGTTGTTCAGAATCTAATCCTGCCCTGACGGAACTGAGCCAAAGACATTCCAATCATGATGTTCCCATTCTTTTTCTCAGACATAGAGTATTTAGGATTACTATTATCCAATGTATCTTGCTTTTATGTATGAAATGGCAAGACATGATTGGAAGGAGATATGGCTACATTTTTTAAACATGTCAAGCAACTAAATAGACCAGCCATTGGCAACCTACAGCCTGTGAGTCTTTCTTAATGGCACACATAATGAAAAATTACCTTCAGTTTTTTAGTTGTGGCCTACCTTATGATGAGCCACAACTCATGTATCCTGCTTCTGGGAAAAGGTTACCCATGACTGATATAGAAACTTTCTTGTCAGCTTGTGAACCTTGGTGGTATATCATTGCACTGAATTTAAAATGCTGCAGGGGAGTCAGTATATATTTATTATTTCTCTGCAGTGAATCAGAGATGATTTCATTAATTATATTTCACTCTGCAAAAAATGGTCCAGAAATTAGTCTTAAAAAAATTATTGTTTTCTGGTAACAACCCAACTCCACTTTTGTAGCGTGTTGTGGGTTATTTCTGTTAAAGTATTTTACACATTTTTTTCATACTTATTATTATAAGTTCACTCAATAAAACCTGATTTGTATTCAGTCAGTAAGAGCAATTTATTTCTGTATTTATTTATCTTCCTAACTTCGTACTCACAGCACCCAAATTAAATTTCTTTTCATGCTTCAAATAATGTGGAGTTTCTTTCCCAATGAAGAAGAAGCCTACTATTTGTATCACAAGTTGGGTACTGTTTTGTCTGGCTTGCTAAATACTTGATTTAGCTACAACACCTCACTATTGTACTAGTGTTTGAGGAAGGAGTACGCTGATAACTGTGCAACTGCTGCTGAATTCTGAACACGCTACTTAAAAATAAGACAAAAAAGAACAGCAGAAATATAAAAAAAAAGATTAGAAAAAAAAAACAAAACCATCCAACAAACCAACTGGTTTCTATTCATGTGTTTGCAGACACCACTTTTTCTTTCTTTTTGTTTGCATTGTTTTTAGCTTCTTTTATTATTATTATTTTTGTCAATGAGTCTTAATCATCTTTATTTAGAAAACCCGGTGAATTAAGAACAATTCAGAAATAACTGCAAATCTCTTTTGTCTTGAATTTAACTCTAATTTTATATTAATCTCTCTTTGTTTTTCTATTTCTTTTTGTTGTTGTTGCTGTGGTGGTTGTTGTATCTTTCGACTCATATTGAATGTTGTCACTTGTTATTGATTTGTTTCTTCTTATATTTCATTAATTTTCTTCACTTTTCTTGCCAAACTTCATTATTATTATTATTATTATTATTATTATTATTAAGAAGGGTGGTTCATTAGAGAATCAGACAAAATGCCTTGCAGTATTTGTTTGGGTTCTTTGTTCTGAGTTCAAATGCCACCAAGGTTGGCTTTGTCTTTCATCCTTTTGGGTCAGTAAAACAATTCCATTTGAGTACTGGGGTTGATGCAATTGATTTCCCTCTTCCACTATAAAAAGTGCAGGCATTGTGCCAAAATTAGAAATTTATTATTATTATTATTATTATTATTATTATATTGAGGGAGCATAGCCAAGTTGTTAATGTGTTGCACTTACGATTCTGAGGTTGTGGTTTCAATTCCTAGACTGAGTGGTGTGTTGTGTTCTTGTGCAAAATACTTAATTTCAGGTTACTCTGCAATCACTTTGACATCTGATGCAAAGTGTGCACCTGTTCATCTGTGCACCTGTTCAGGCAATGTCGTTTTCATGGAGGGAGTGAGCTTAATATACAGCCACATACATTTGGTCACTAGAAACAAAATCATTTGTGCGGGTTGTTAGGTAAAGATAACACTCATATGTTGTTTTTTTCAACAGGAGAGTCTATCATATTGAGTTCAAATCCAGCAAGGTCGACATTGCCTTTCATCCTTTTGGGGGTTAATAAAATAAGTACCAAATTTCAAACCTTCTACTTATAGTAGAAAGGATTGTTTTTATTATTACTTTCCTTTTTATCTTGGGTTTTGTTGGAACTTGTGGAGTTTTGCATGTGTAGTGGGCTTGCTGCCTGCAGCCTACGGTACCATGCTATCTGTTCTTTTCAACTATCTAATACTTTCCTGATTATTCTGGCTGTGCCAAGGAGGAAAGCTTTTTGCAACAGTTCTACTGGGCACTCTATTCCAATTTCCTTTATGTTCCTCTTGATGCCTTATTATTATTATTATTATTATTATTATTATTATTATTATTATTATATTCAAATTCCGTTGAGGTCGGCTTTGCCTTTCATCTTTTCAGGGTCGATAAATTAAGTACCAGTGAAATACTGGGGTTGATGTAATTGACCAATCCCATCTCCACCAAATTTCAAGCCTTGTGCCTTCAGTAGAAAGGATTATTATTGTTATTATTAAGGGTGGTATACAGGGTAGAATCATTAGAGAGTTGGACAAGATGTCTTGCAATGTTTCTTCCAACTCCTTATGTCTAAGACCAGATCCCACTGAGGTCAACTTTGCCTTTCATCTTTTCATGCTCAATAAAATGGGTACAAGTTGAGCACTGGGGTCAATAATGTCAACTAACCTTTGTCCCAAATCTGAAACCCTGAACCTATACTGAAAACAATTAGAAACAGGTTTTTAAAGATTGGTAGATTGGTAGATTCTTTAAAATGTTGGACAAACTCCCTAGTAGTATTTGTTCAAGATTTCTACCTTGAGTTCAAATCCTGCTGAAGTCAACTTTGCTTTTTATCCCTGCAGGGTTGATGAAAATAAGTGCCAGTGTAGTTCTAGGGTTGGTGTAATTAACTAACCCCCTTACCTCAAAATTGTTGGCCTTGTGCCTAAATCAAAACAAACAAGATGGCAAAATGGTAGAATTGTTGGAGCATTGGAAAGATTGCTTTGCAGTATTTGTTCTGACTCAACATTTTGAGTTCAAATCCCACTGAGGTCAACTTTGCCCTTCATCCCTCCTGGGTTGAACAAATGAACTATCAGTCAAGTACTGGGGTCAGTGTAGCAGACTTGCCCCTTCCCTCAAAACTGTTGACCTTGTGCCTTTGCCTTTCCTCCTGTTGGGGATTAATAAAATATGTACCAGTCAAGTACTGGGTCGATAAAATTGACTTACTCCCTCCTCCGAACTTGCTGGGCTTGTGCAAAATTTGAAACCATTATTATTATTATTATTATTATTATTAAGACAACAAACTCTGGCAGAATTGTTAGCACATCAAATGGTTTAGCAGCTTATTTTCTGGCTTTATATTCTGAGTTCAAATTCTGTAGTGGTCAGCTTTGCTTTTCATCCTTTCAAGATTAATAAAATAAGTACCAGTTGAGCGCTGGGTTTGATGTAATTAACTAGTTCCCTCCTACATCCACACACACATTTTAGGCCTTGTGCTTATAGTGGAAAGAATTATTACTATTATTGCTATTATTTTTATTATTCGAAGCAGGATTTTACACACACACATACCCATCCATCCAGTCATCAGCTTCTTGAATGAAGATTCATAGGGGACATTCATGTCTGCTGCAGGCCTGTTGATGCCTGATGAGTCTGGTTTGGGACATTCAGGCATGATTGTGGAGACCACATGGGAAGGGAGGCTGATCAAGACTGGTTGTAGTGTCCATGTTTTTCTGCCCCCCCCTCTCTTTCCTGCAAGGATGGTCCTGTGGGTGTCTTCAAACGAAGCTGTTGCTCAATGGACATTGAGAAGATTCTCAGTCAGCAGCAACACCAGATCACTGGTGATCAGTGTGGTAGGAACCAAGGGATTTGTTTAGGGAGTCTTTGTACCTCTTCTTTGGTGTATGTCTATCACAGTGACCAGAGGTGCCTGCAAGCTCACAACAAAACTCTGGAACAATCCATCCATGAGTTACTTTATGTAGACATAAGCATATATATATATATATATATAATATATATATATATATATATATATATATATATATATATAAAGATTTCATGGGCTACTATATTTTTTGACCCAAGTAAGGAATTGTTAATTTTTGTGTATTCTGTAGGATTTTCTTTTATATCCTTAATTATTGACAAAATAAGCTTAAAAAAAATGATAAATAAAAATGTTACTCTTGTTTGGTTTTTGAATCATATTGAGTATACAAAACTGGGCAAAAATATTTTTATTTAAATACTTACAGTAAGATAATGAACATTTTCTTGATAATTCAGATTCACTTCAGTCTTGAAAATAACTAGACATCACTGATTAATATGTTTTATGGCTACTTCATCATCATAACCATATTCATTAGCATTAAATGATATGAAATCCATTTCTAAAGCTGGTATTGATTAACTATATTCATATTGTTTATGGCTATCTATGTGAAGTTCTTTAGGTAAATTTTTAAAATCTTATTTCATTTTTTTCATTCTTTTCTATTATATTTTTAAAAACTTTTTTGAGACTAGATCACTGGTTTCTATTAATTTCCATCTGTTGATCTTCATATAAAATTCATTAATTTCCTGCTTTTACAAATCCATTTCTTTCACTACTTAGATTTCCTGATCATGTACCATATTTATATCCTAGAATCTCCTCTCTCTCTCCACACATCCAGAATTTTCTCATCTCTTAGATGTTTGTTACCAATACAAATTTTTAGTTTTCTGAATATATTTTTTCTTGTTCTTGATATTATTGCCTCTATCAGCTTATCTTCTAATTTGATCATCCGTTATTTGCAATTGAGAGAATTTGTAGAACAAGGAATTGAATGCTATGTATTTATGTCCTTTTGCATTCTGAGTTCAAATACTTCCAGAGCCAAATTCATCTTTTATCTTTCTGTGGTTAATAACATGTCTACTAGTTAAACAAGAGGGCCATGTTTGGAACACCATTGAGCAATGGTTTATCTTACTTTGAGACTAAACCACAGCAGAAAGGTTACATGATGGTACTAGCACACAATAGAAATGGTTAAGTATAACCATCTGGATCACCACCAAGTAATCTTACATTTTTATCTTTAGTTAACTGGACTCAGGTTTTGCAGTGTTCTTGAAAAAGTGAATGTGTTAGTCTAGGTGACTTATCTTGTGGGCAGGTAGTACGGTCTCAAAATAGTCCAGTTAGATTCATGATGTGCAGTCTGGGAAATAAATTTTTTTGAAATGAGCATGGTTTGTTGTAGGTGTCTTTAGCAGAGTTTTTAATCTTTTTCATCATAATGAAAAATATGTTGACATATTCAAAATTATCAATTCCACAACCCAAGTGGTAACCTCTGTACCCTGTTTGTGAACTACGTTCATCTTGTAATGACATTTGGCTGTCTCATTTGGTAGTATAAGAGATAGTTATTCATTGATAAGCGAGATATGCAGGAGAACCAACCAGCTACAACACTGCTTTGCCTCAAACCTTCGTGTTGTGTTTGGCAGAATAAAATTGCCAAAACACATTTTAAGAGATTATAACTCAGTCATACAAATAAATAACTATTAAGATCTGATTTCAACAACTAGATCATATGAACACTGTACAAAGAAAAGAAAGAAAACTCTAAAGACAAATCTTTCTTAGTTTTAACTACAAAGAGATTGTGTTCTACCATAACAATTCAATCCTCATACTGCTAGGATTACTTGCACACATTTTGAAGAGCTTACTTGAGAAAAATCTCACTCGCCATATTTTCACGTTTGTTAGATGACCTAAAAACTTGATCTTGACCATATTTTGTCTAAAGAAAAAGAAAACAAAAACACCTGAAACTTATAAATATGCCACTGACAAATCTCTTGTTGTTAGCAGCAATAGAAAATACTTGGTTTTTATATCTTTTTAATCATACATAAAAAAACAAAAAAAAACTGCTGAGATAACAATCTAATTTTATGAAGATGTGTACTTTTGATAGAATATGTGAGATATCTTCAATTCTTAAGCATTTAGTCATATTATATATTTTTCTATTTATTTCATTCATTCAAGAATTCTTAATTAATGAGTTAAGTTTTGTGTTCAAATATCAGCTCTCTGTTCAAACTATTCATTACATTTAATGTGTAAATAAATCAAATTTGTTTACATCTTTCTTCTTCAACTGATCTCCAAGTTTTATAATCATTTCTTCCTTATTTCAACAACTCATTACTTTTCTTTTATTTTGAAATCTCACCTTGGTAATTATATTTTGATTGGCATTTAACGATTTAAGAATTTTAGTTGTAACTGCAAACCAATCTATGTAGATTAGTTCTTGCAGTTAATTCAACATGTGTTAACATAATGATGGACCATCCAACAATGAGCATTCAGTTGGTTGATCAATTGAACTACCTACTGATTGAATTAACATGTAATTCTCAAATTGAATCAGCACAACACAATATGATAAGGTTGATGCTGAGCTACAAGTAGAACTTATCCAAAGGTTTTGCATGCAGTTTCCATCTACCCAATTTCATCCCAAGGCCTGATCTATGGAGCAGTGGAATCAATCCCAGACCCCATGATTGTAAATTAAATTTCTTAGCTACTTGAATATACCTAGGTCCTTTTCCTTTAATACGTGAAACAAAAATGTATTTAAACAAGAAATATTTAAATCAAATGTCACTTATGATTTATCACACTCACACACACACACACACACACACACACACACCACACACACACACACACACACACACACACACACTTTTGCATCCATCAGTGACAATTTGGCAATGTCAAAAAATGATGGAAATCATGTTTTGCTTTGGGGAGTTTTTTCCCTCTTATTATTTTTTTTTTTATACTAAATTGATACATAATAATTTTTGAACATTTATTGATAAATTGACTTCCTATAATTCTTGAATAATTTTAGAAATTAATATTCATTATCTCTTTGGCTACTGTTTCTGACAAGATTTCTTTTACAGTTAACTATGGAAAATATTTGTGCTAAAGTTAGTAACTTGATTTTTCTTTTATTGAATAGTGAAAAATATCTAATAAACAATACTTTGGTAGTCCAAACTGGTGCAAGGAAAGACAAATAATGGTCAATAGTAATAGATGTTACTATTACTGGCAGCTAGAACATCACTCCAATATAATTTTTTTTTTGTATTTTCTTTTGTAGACTGGACAAATTTAGGATTTTGGGCATTACCCATGTCCATCATATATTCATTCAGTCCGAACATCTCACTAGTATTATATGAATTTGTCTGTGAGTGCTGTCTGCGTGCTTCTGGCAACAAACCAACAATTCAAATCATAAAGAGTACACATATCTAATTTTGTTATAACAGAGAATATGTGTTTGTGTCGTTAACATATATGTATATAAATATATACAGGCTTTACATAGGCACACACATTGGTACCCCCCAAAATTTTGTGAAATTGGCAATGAAAGTCAACTAAGTAACAACTTTGTGTAATAATAGATAATGAAAGTTATCTACACACACACACACACACACACACACCAATGTACATATTTAAAGACGGATAAATGAAAATACACAGTTACACATAGACTGATATATACACATGCATGCAGACACACACCATACATGGGCATACGCACAGACAGTTTCATAAACTTAGACATTTAGACATATACACATAGAGATATACAAACACATATACTCTCAGCCACAGCACAATTGTATAAATCAAAACTTAGTGATTTGTTAAATATATCAGTAAAATTAGTCACAGACTGATATAAATATTTGGATCAATATGATTTACTAAACACTTCTTGGTGGTGCCACAACATGGTTCAATAACTACAGTAAATATATAATAAAATAAAATCACCACATAAAAGCACCTGTCACTGCGGAAGCATTGTCTTTAAGATAGCATGTTAGCACTAAGATTGTATTAACCTTTTAGCATTTAAGCTGGCTATATTTAGCCTAAATATCCTGTTTTATGTTCCAGCTAGCCAGATCTACCCCCAAACACCTACCCTATAATGTCATTCTAAAATAAACAATCACTTCATAGAAATTTCAAAGCTCTAAAGATAATGCATGATTAATTCAAAACAGTGTAAATAGACAAGTATTACCTTTGACAGTAATGTGAATGCTAAAGGGTTAAGGTATTGTCTTTGGTCTGATCATATTAAGGTTTTGTGTCATCTTTCTGATTTAAATAAAAAAAAAATTCAAGGTGGTGGTGGGGGTGGTGAAATTTGGTTTGGGCAATAGAATCTCCTTTACTAATTATGATTAAAATAGTAAGTTATAATATTAATGTAAGAAAACTAGAAAAAAAACAAAAAAACATGCCCTTTCATCCTGGGGAAATGGGTAACCTGCTGAATATTTTCAAATTATAAAAATAGATGTTTGTTTATTCAGAAATCATTAATTATTTGGCTATTTTGATAATTTTAAAAAAAATAGTTTTATAAAGGTATGTTGTGTGTGTGCGTGTGTACTCACTAAACCTTAATGAACTGACACAATTATTTTTAGATGTGTGTTAAAATATATTCTTTATTTGTTTTATGTTCTGTTATTTTTATTTGTTAATATTTCATTTTATTAAAACCTTCAGTTACTTATCCTGTTTTTGTTTTCAGTTTAAATGTTTTTGGTTTCTTTTTTTGTTTTTGTTTTTGTTTTTTAAATATCTGTGCATGATGGTTGAAAAGGCTTGAAGTGAGATTTGCCTAAAATTCTCATCACATGAGATTTAAACATCATAAAGGGCTGTCTTTTGCCAGAGAGCACATTGCTTTCAACCTAATAAAATCTCAAACTTGATGAACTGCCATTTCATGGAAGTTCAGTCTGCTGACCCAGTAGCAAGGAATAAAATTCAGCTTTACTTCACTCCTCACCTTATTTACTATCATCCCTCTTAAAAAAAAAAAAAAAAAAAAAACCAAAAAAAGAAAAGAAAAAAAAAACAAAAAAACATGCCCTTTCATCCTGGGGAAATGGGTAACCTGCTGAATATTTTCAAATTATAAAAATAGATGTTTGTTTATTCAGAAATCATTAATTATTTGGCTATTTTGATAATTTTAAAAAAAATAGTTTTATAAAGGTATGTTGTGTGTGTGCGTGTGTACTCACTAAACCTTAATGAACTGACACAATTATTTTTAGATGTGTGTTAAAATATATTCTTTATTTGTTTTATGTTCTGTTATTTTTATTTGTTAATATTTCATTTTATTAAAACCTTCAGTTACTTATCCTGTTTTTGTTTTCAGTTTAAATGTTTTTGGTTTCTTTTTTTGTTTTTGTTTTTGTTTTTTAAATATCTGTGCATGATGGTTGAAAAGGCTTGAAGTGAGATTTGCCTAAAATTCTCATCACATGAGATTTAAACATCATAAAGGGCTGTCTTTTGCCAGAGAGCACATTGCTTTCAACCTAATAAAATCTCAAACTTGATGAACTGCCATTTCATGGAAGTTCAGTCTGCTGACCCAGTAGCAAGGAATAAAATTCAGCTTTACTTCACTCCTCACCTTATTTACTATCATCCCTCTTAAAAAAAAAAAAAAAACCAAAAAAAGAAAAGAAAAAAAAAAACAAAACCCAATGGCCACTGTTAATTAAAATTATAAAGAGTTCTTTGTTTTGCTTTTTGAACCTGATCACACTAACAGCCTATACATATTGCAGGTTATACCCACATCTTAATGGCGTGTCACTTCCCCGGTGAGTTTGTGATTGCCTCTCAGTCTAAGTCCTTCCCCTTTCCCTAGCATCTTGGTGGCTGCAATGATGGCAGTGTTGGTATGAACTGCTTTCTTACTGCTCCAGGGCATGTTTTGCATGAAAACATTTAATGAATGCAATAAAACTACTAACAATTCTTATTCTCTGACCGTAGTGGTTAATACAAGCATTGGCATATGAAAGACTTGACACTTAGCATGAAAACTCTGAAGTTAGCCTTGACATTGGGCTAAATTCTCTCGCATATTGTTTAACATAAATAATTAAACCTTGCATTATAGTATAAGGATAACTTCAATAATAGATTGTTGCTGAACTACTTGTTAGATAATTTCTCATTTAAGCATTCATTTTTCTCCCTTTTTGACTTATATCTAATTTTTTTAGAATCCAAGCCAGTAAAACAATGCTTGTAAGCCAATAATGTTTACTCTCTCTTCATAAGACAATATAGATATGATGACACTTCGTACTGCGATTGAATTCTTGTTTGTAAAAGTGATATGACAACCAGCCTACTGTGAAGTATTGAAAGTGTGAATGTGTGTGATGAGTTGAATGGATGAAATGGTAATAAAGAATTTATTCCAACAGATAGAATTACAGAATCATGAAATATTTACTAAATAATTTGCCTTTTGTTCAATCAAGTTCCTTATTCTTTAAATGCTATTCTTTAATTTTTTTTAATTAAATTTTTTTTTTGTACAAATTGTTGTTTTTTTTAAGAATAATTTGCAGTATGCACATACACACGCACACATGTGTTTAATGTTGATTGTCAGGAGAAAGAGTACTTGATACCATACTAGAAATTAATAATATTTTTAGTTTGGTTGAGTTGGTCTCTTGCTACTCTGAGTTTCACATGTGGCTGCACTAGGTCTTCAGGCAAGTTTGATACACACACACACACTCATACACATTAAGTAACTAGTCAATCATAGATCAGTTGCAATTGTGCGACTAGAATAGACAGTTTATGTGATATTATGTCCAATTGGATGTCTATGCAGTTAATGCACATTACACCATATCTTTCTTCAGCTCCCATCGCTTAATTCTTTTGTGCCTGCTTCCTCTCTCTCTTTCTCTCTCTCTCATTCTCCATTTACTCGAAATGTCTATTTTATCTATGATCATTCATTCCTTCAAATGCATATAACTAACATTGAGCTTTTAAAATTCTAGCTCCATATTCTATTTTACTATAATATCAATTTAGTGTTAACATAGTATTTGTAGATATGCTTAAATGTATTACTATTTAGTCTGAATAGAATACTAATATTACTTTTTTTCTTTTTTCTGTTTGATTATACAAGGCATTATATATATATATATATATATATATATATATATATATATATATATATATATATATATTTCTTTGTTTTACAACCTCAGTTTTTTTATTTGAGCTACAATTGCATAGTAATTTTATTTCAGTTAACCATAAATGTACTTAATTAAAATAATTTTTATTCTTTTTTCCTTCATTTTGTATTAAGAATCAAATTTTATTATTTGCTGCTGAGCAGCTTTTCTATTATTGTATTTAAACTGAAGAACTAGCATTAGACAGAAGGGAATAATACTCAAAATAAGGGCATATACACCGAAAAATGGATTATTACAAATACATATATTTATATTGATATTTTGTTTGCTCTGGAAATAAGGGGTTGTGGCCTTGGCTTTCATATAGGCTCTCTGAGACCTGTGAGATTGTGGCTAATGTTCCTTTCGAACAGATGCAATTTGAGGGCTGCTGAAAGACAGTTCCAAAGGAATGCTCTGGAGGAAAGTAGTTAGAGCGCAATATGGGTATCAAGAGGATGATGTATATAATTATATATAAGTGTGTCTGTGTGAATCTAGGGAGCCTGAGTGGAAATAGTATGTGACCAGTCAGCTCTATGAAGCAGTCAAACGGACTGAGTGCAGAGATAGCACACACTCTCTCTCTCTCTCTCTCTTTCTCTCTCCTGATGTACAGGGACTAGGGTGTGCAGTGAAGGATTTCATGACAGTTAGTTGGGATGGCCATTTTGAAAATGGGAAACCTGTAGGGTTTGGCTTACAACTCTTATCAGCAGGACTTAAAATAATTTTTTTCTTTCTTTTCTCTTGCATCTTGCTTTCTTTTCACATTTATGATTGGCAGAACACAACAACAACAACAACAATAATGACTTCTTTTATAATAATAATAATAATAATAATAATCTATTGCTCTTGATCAGAATGTCATATACAGATGAGATGTAGTATTAGTTAAACTTCAGATTGATTCTTATAAGAAAATAGCAAAAAAAGTTGCTGATTATGTACACTTTAAATGTTTTTATTTTATTGTATTTTTATTGAAAAATATTCTACAGACAGTGTAATTATGCTATCTGTGTTTATTTCATGACTTTCAAATAGTATAGTTAACTGTGAACAATTTTCAGAAGATATTTGATTTCAATATGTATTTATGCAATTAGTTGTTTGAATTAATGAGCTTTATGCAAAGTTCAGTCCAGAGTAATTTGATGTTTAAAATGCTGTTAATTAAATGCTTTACTGATGTTTTTTTTTTTCGTTTTTATTATTATCATTCAGCTGTTGTTGGCATTTTTAAATGTTTCAAAACACATAACAAAACAAGAAAAAAAAACACTCATAAAAACTGTAAAAGAATAAGCTATATTTCATTATTTTTCTTGTTACATCCATGTAGACTCCTTTATCTGAAGTTTCATTTTAGTTTATTTAAAAGTCTGAGAACTGACAGTCTTGACTAGACTGTTGGAAAACATTTTGTTTTGGCGCTTTACTGTTATTTACTCTTATAACAAGAGAAATGTGTGTGTGTGTGTATATATACGCACACATGCAAAACAACTTATCTGTTAGTTAATTAAAATATAAACGATTGGTAATTATATAACATAGACCTCAGCATAGAACAAGATAATCTATTTATAACCTGATAATCTATGTGAATTAAGATTTTTAATGTAAATGATATTGGAGACGTTATTACACATGAGTTTGAGACGGATAAATGAAATAGGCTCACTAATGTATTTTCAACTGATTGTGATGATAAATGCACTTGTTCTACCCCTGCTACAATTTGACCTTTTTTTCTCTCTTCCAAATTTGTTTGTCTTCTTGTTGATATCCATGAATTGTGAGTTTTCAAATTTCATCAGGATTGATTTAGCTTTCATTTATAAAATAAGTGCCTGTTAATCATTGGGGAGTTTATCCAATCAGCTTACACCCGGCTTCAAAATAAGTGGTCTTGCACTAAAGCTGTAAATTAGAGGAACATTTATTATTATTATTGTTGTTGTTATTATTATTGTAATGAGCTTCCATTACCAATTCATATCTCAAGGACTTTGCACAGGATTCTTACAGAATACAAGATAACAATTTTCTGCAGCTCTGCTATCTGACAATTGCAATATTTCTTCTGTTTCATCAATAGTTGTTTTGACATTCTTCCCCCTGCTTTGGTGATAATAGGGATAAACTTTACTGACATGCTCCACTGTGTTCTCAAATCTTTGCCCAAATCTAAATACATTTCAATTTTCTCTCTTTCTTTGGCTTCAACTCTGCTATCTTGTGCAACAATAAAGTCAGTAATCTTGCATATTTTGTTTCTCCCCGCTTCCATTCTCATATTTATTCTCTATGTCTATAGAAAGATGAGTTTGCAATAAGAAACCTTATAAAGTACCCTACACATGAATAACGGCTTCCCGTTTTTGTTGGCATCTCTCTTTTCATCTATTCATGTGGTAATACATAATCCCTCCTCACCTTCCAATGTGTAGGTTTGTTGATGTTTCAATTGTTTTACATTCAGTCAGTCTTCATTGATTTGTTTTGTTTTTGATTTAATCTAACCCCGGTTAAAAGAATGGCCGGAGGGAAGTAAAAGATGTATTGCTTTGAACATGGTGCAGAAGGAAATTCAATGACTTGGTATTTAGTAACATGGGGCTAATGATATTATTGCCATAGAACCACAAATTTATAGGGGGAAATGTGTAGTCTGTTAATTCAATTCTCAGCATGAGGAAGGAATATCAAAGTTGACCGAAGCAGGATTTGAGTTTGGAATGTAAAAGGGTTTAACAAAATACCTCAATGCATTTTATACAATGTTCTATCAATATGGCCACCCACATGCTTTCAATAATGAATTATAACCCCATCTGAGAGAGATGCTAAAGGTATTATTTCTTACAATAATCCCAAAACACAATAAAACATTGGAACTTACATTCAAAACTGGGAGAAGATTATTTTATTCAATAGTTGTGAAGGATGGGAAAAAGAATATTTATAAATACATTTGTATTTTCTTTGTACATTTTATGTTAAACTACTGGCTTTATTGTGTTGCTACACAAACTGACATTATAGAGATACAATATCAGGGCATGAAAGTTTACGATGAAAGGAGTTATGGTTTTAGAGGTTCTTGTTCCCAACTCTGTCAAACGCTTTTGTTAATGGTGAAGACAATAAGATAACTTTGTCGGAAATGTCCCAGCATTAGTGAGGGCTAATGTCTGTGAGAGAGACAATAAACACCTCCACAAAAACTACATCTACTTATTGAGAAAAATGGTTCTCCATACATTACTGTCATTGACTGTGCTTCGAATCAAGTAATGGTGCTCATAAATTACTATTAAGTAAGATGGAGGGTGCAGGTGGGCATATTCGCTTGTGTGTCCATTAATGTTAAGGGATGTTTGGACATCTATATGCCAAAATATTAATCACCAAACAAATGAATGTCAGTCAGTGTATGTGTGTGTGTGTGTATCGTTTCATTCGTTGAACTGTGGCCATGCTGGGGCACCACCTCAAAGAGTTCAGTTGAATAAATCAACCCCAGTTGTCAAGCAGTGGTTGACACACACGCATGCACACACACACACACCACACACACACACACACACGTATGTATGTCTTCCTTGCTGTCAGCATGCATTTATGTCAAATGACATGCATTAATATTCTTTTTTATGTTATTAAAATAGTGTTTTCAGAGCTCGTTTGTTCATCATCTTCTACTCTGTGTGTATTTGCGGGATCTGTCTGTCATTTGTGATAGGAATTCAATTATGTGACACATATGAGCTTTGTTCCTTCTTTCTTTCATGTTGTTGTTGTTGCTGTTTAATACTGACTTTCTAATTGATCTTCTTAATGCTTTCACACTCATTTTGTTTACCAATTCTATTGTCATTATTGTTAAAGAAAATGTGACTCTCTGCAGCAACAACAACAACAACAAAAAGGAAAGGAAGAAAAATCAGAGAAAGAAAAGAATCCTGCTGCTGCTGCTGCTGCTGCTGCTGTTCTAATTTTCTCTGTCTCTCAGATTACTCTCAGATTGCTTGCTAACCCTGTCAGTCTGTTTTCATTTCTGGTTTCAGCCGGCTGTAAACTCCTTCCTGTATTCTCAGCAACAAGAGTGTGTGTGTGTGTGTGTGTGTGTGTGTGTGTGTGTGTGTGTGGTGTGTGTGTGTGTGTGTGTGTGTGTATTGCTACTGTTTATCTCTGCCATTGGTAATACATATGTGAGTGACACTATATATATATAGTGACACACACACACACACATGCATAGAAATGCACACACGCACACACCACACACACACACACACACACATGCATAGAAATGCACACACGCACACACACACACACCTGTGTTGCCGAGATAACCTGTTGCTCTGCTATATCATAGATTACTGTCGCTATTCTTTTCTCCAAGACAGTATTCTAAGAAATGTGTTCCAGCTGCTAATCTTACCACGATGATGACTGGCCGCCACCCACCCTCACCACCACCACCACCACCATTGTGTTGTCTCTTTTTACACACACACACACACACAACTTGCTTCTAATTATTACACTATCAATACATCGCTTTCGTTCATTCCTCTCGTGTGTTTTATTCTTTCTCCCTTTCTCTCTCTTTCTCTCTCTTCCTATACATCCCTCATCCTCCTCTTTTCCATCCTTCAGTGCACCACCCTCACATTTTCCCCATCTCTTTCTCTCTTCTGTCTACATCAAGGGGGAGGAACCTTGAAGCAAATGATAAAAGAACCTATGTAAGTGCATCTGTGCTGAGAAAAATAATGAATTTTTAATTTTATAAATTCATAGCTTTGTAATTATATTTAATTACTGCTTGGGTCTTAAGGCTTAAGCAGTTTTTACACGTAGTTTTATAGAGACTACATCAAGAAGTAGTTTCAAATTGGAGTGTGGCCAAAATTTTACTTGTGTGTACAGGGTTCCCCACTTCTGCCTACATGGTCATTTGGCCTGCTAGAAATAGTAATGAAATCTCACTCAAACCACACTCTGGTGTCTTAACAATGGAAGGGCACTTTGCACTCTATGTAGCTGTACTACTTTTGATCATAGATTTACTGATAAAGACTGACCTAGGGTTAAGCAACCACTGTCTCTGCTGTACTACAACTTTATACTCTTACCATCCTCTCCTAATTCCCTCTGTGTCTCTTTCCCACCTCTTGTATTTTCTCTTCCATCTATCTCCTCTCTTAGTCAGCAATTCTTCTACCACAATCCTATCATTTACAGATGAACAGCTTTTACCAGTTAAACGCTTGTGTCTTTGTTTCTGTGCAAAACATATTCAGTATAGTTGTATTATGGCCCCTCCAGCCATTCTCATCTCTGTTACCATAAGCAGCCTCTTAGCTATATTGAGAAGTTGAAAGTTACAGTGACACAATTTCATATACCTAGGAAGGTGTTTGAAAATGTTGAGCATTAATACTTTGTGAGAAATTAGATAGAAACTGTACAGAAGAGAAGGTCTCTCCTTGTTGTAAGGTATAGACTCAATCCATCACCTGCTTTAATACTCATCTAGTCTTTGGGTGCTTTTAGCAGACTTCAAGTTATTGGAGTTAGGCTCTGATCTGAGCTTAATCCATGAGTTGTGATTTTTTCTCTCTCCATGTCTTCACCAATGTCAGAAGCTTTTCCCTCCCCCAAAGTACCTCCAATACAGTGTGGAGGTCTGCCTTTTCTTTCCTAAAATATGTGGCTTGCATGCCTAGCATATGACTGGTTACACAGCAGCAATACCTGGATACTGTAGACTTAAGTAGTGTTGTGGCTAAACTCTTAACCTTCATTGTTTCAAGAGATTCCTTGGAGATGATGTAGTACACATGTAAGAGAGCCTTCATCCTACCGTACATTACTAAAATACATGCACTACTGTCTCAATACTGTCTTCACTAGTTCAGTTATATCAGACTAATAGCTAAACAGATCCATTTTTAGATGAAATAGCCATGGGGTCCAGACAATCATGCAGAGATGTTGTTCACTACATTTAGAATTGTGATATGAAGGCCTGCACAGTTATGAAACTTGAGACAATACAGAGAGAGCAGGATAAGATCAGCATAAGGGAACAGAGGAAGTGTTAGATGAAAAGAGGGGGAAAATACAGGTTGCAGAGAATGAGTGTGATGCATGAATCATCTTTATTATGAATCAGATAATGATAGGTGTGTGTGTGTGTGTGTCCCCAAAATTTTAAACAATTGGTTAATTTATGCTACAATGTTGACCATTCCACCTACCACTTGTCACACCAAACTTCCTCTCTATCCTAACTCCATCCTTCACAATTCACACCTCTCACTATTTACGTATTTCATTCTGCAAAAACAGATGTGAAGCCTGGTGCAAAGTCTTCTGCCTAGCCAGCCCCTGTCAAACCATCCAACCCATGCCAACATGGAAAGCGGATGTTAAATGATGATGATGATTCTCTGTGACCATCAACTTCCAGCTCAATGACTGTTGTTCAGCTATAAACACTTGAAACGACCAGCTGGCCACTAGTAAGCTAAGCGACCTCGCTGTGTCTGTTTGTGTGTGCATACATACATGATATAGAGCAGTAATCCCAAACTTATGTTGTCAGGAAATCTTGATACAATTTTCCAAAAATTGCAGAACCCACCTATATTTCACCAACAAACTCTGCCACCCTAATTTTAGTTAGACATTAAATGAAACAGAAATTGTTTTAGAGAATTTATTGATACAAAAAAAAAAGTTATGAAACAAATAGCTTATTATTTTGAAAAAAGTAAAATGCCATTATTTTCTTGTGGAACTTGAGAATTTTTTTCACAGAACTCAACTTTGGAAACAGTAGTATAGAGGCTTAAGGAGAAGTACATTTAACTCTCTCTCTGTCTGTCTGTCTGTCTCTCTCTCTCACACACACACACGCTTTCTCTCAAACAACAATGAAGAGGAAGTAGTGTGTGATAAGGAGTGAGAGAGTTCTTGTAAAAAATGCTGTACTCTGAGATGCATCTACACACACACACACACACATACATTTTTATATCTTAGGAGTAAACAAATTTTAAACAAGTGGCTGTTTGGTAAGAAGTTTGTTTCCCAACCACACGGTGGCACCTTGGGCAAGTGTCTTCTGTAGCTCCAGGCTGTCCAAAGCCTTGTGAATGGTTTTGATAGGTGGGAACTGAAAGAAGCCCATCACATATATATGTATATGTGTGTGTGTTTCCATGATGTAAACAGTTATTACTGTCATATAAGCAGTGTCATTCATTTCCATGTCTGGTCATGGAGGAAATATTACTTTGCTCAGAAATGAATAGGCATTGGCAATAGGAAGGACATCTGGCCATAAAAAACCTTCCTCAATAATCTTTATCCAAACCATGCACACATGAAAAACTGGAAATTGATGATAACACAAAATGTAATTCAGTAATATTATCCTTCAGTCTCTTGAAACAATTAGTTTCACCATAACCAGTTCTTCAGGTAATGGTACAGTTGTATTAGAACAGTAGTTCTCAACCATTTTTTTCATCTGTAGACCCCTTTGTTCCTGTTCTATTCTGATGGACCCCTGCAGCTATTTTATGTTTATAAACTAGTCTCTTTCAAAATTGCTATTTTGTTTTTCTCACACTAACTTGTGTAAGTCAAACTCTATAAAATGTTAGAGAAAGAAATACATCTAAGCAAAATTTTTTTCATGGACCCTTAATATATTATTACTGGTCACCAATTTACTATTTTACTTGCATAGATTCTGGACCCCAGTGGAGAACACTGTATTAAAAGAAAAAAAAATGTTTCATATCACCCCTGAAGTAGCTATGTCTATTTGAAAGTATTTATTTCTAAAATCTCTGTTGCCTCTGTAATGTGTTATTTTCTCTGTGTTTTTTATGAATTTACTAATATGATAAGCATACTACAAAAGTATTTATCAGAAGAGTTATTTAAATTTTAATATAGGAATATAAATAGTACATAATGCAGGAATAGAGCAGTGTGTTTTCCCCTGGCTTAAAATGTCAACCTTGCAGTGTCTATTTGTTACTTTAGCAAATTTATGAGGCATCAGTGCTGACTTCTTTCCGATATATATATATATACAATAGTGATGAATTGTATATAAGCATACGCTAGATGAGATAAGCAAAAGCACAGGCAGTGATCCATGTACATATAGTTATTTAGATGAAAAATTTTATTTAGAAGCAGATATATATCATCATCATCATCATTTAATGTTCACCTTCCATACTGGCATAGGTGGTGTATGTATATATATATATATATATATAATATATATATATATATATATATATATATATATATATATATATATTTCGATTATGCATTTGCTCATTTTACATCTATTTTTTCATGCTAGTATGGGTTGGATGAATACATGTTATTAGGGCATTATTTTACAGTCAGATGCCCTCCTTGTCACTAATTCTTACCTGTTTTGCAAATAAGAGTGTTTTGTTGGGTTTTTTAAATATTATCCCACTTGTCTTCAAAGGTGCAGAGCTACAAGATGAGTTTGACTGGGAATGTCAGCAGAAAAATCTTTTTTGCTCAATGCTCTCATGTGGTTTTCAAAATGTAAACTTTGACCCAGCCACATGCAAGCACCCACCCACACACACACGTGCGTAACAGGCTTTCATACAGTTTGTCTACTTTTGTATAAGGCATTGGTCAGACCAAAGCTGCAGTAAAAGTCGCTTTTCCAAAGTGGCTCACAACCATACATGCACATACATACATACAGATTGCAATATGGGTGTGTGATTAAAAATTTCCTTTCGTAACTACAGTTTCTGCAGCTGGATGCCCTTCCTAACATAGTGTGTACTGGATGTTTTTGTTCATGCCACCAAGTGGTAGTGAGGTCACCAAGTAACTTAGACGAAAAGTAAAAAATCCTCTTTGACCGAGTGGGGTTATATTTGAGAGAAGGGAAGGTGGCTTTATGACAGGATAAGCGCACTTTCGCCACTCAACAACATATATAACATATATATGTAACTGTTGTGTGTTGATAATTTATAACTGGATTTCAAAAAGAAAAAATATTAATATATACTAGGAGAGACACTGCTGCCTCAAGCATCACATGGAAGGCTGTGTTTCTTCTAGTTTTTATGAATGGGAGTTGTAATAAGGCTTGATAATCAAAAATTAGGCTGCCCGTCCACACAGACATTGTCAAACAGTGACAGACAAATCATAAGGCAAGCCAGTGTCTTTTTAAATAGATTCTAACAAATATGTTACAAAAATAGTTTTTGTCTCCGGTCTTGGAGTTTCCTTAGCATATATTTATAAATGATAGGAATGTGTTAGAAGCTGGAATATTGAATAAATATATAATTTTTCTTTAACCCTTTTAAGTTTTTTTTAAAGATTATTCGTTGAGTGTGTAGATGCAAAAGAGGGACCAAACACAGACAAATCTTCAAAAACCAATGTTTAGTTGGGCTCTTAAAAACTTTCTAAAATCAGGTCATGTAATCTAGATGTTTGTTTTAAATTTACATTTGTGCATTTCCTGCATTTGCAAGCATTTTTTTTATTTTTTTAAGAAAAAAGAAAAACATACCTGGCTATTATTGCTGGTTAATGAATTCCAAATCTTGTGTAAATTAATACTCCAGTGGGTTGCTATAGTAATGTTTCTCCTCTGATGCTTCCCTTAAAAATATTTCGTATTGGCTAAATAAGAAGTGAATTGTTCAGCTAAATCTTTATTCATTAATTATTAATTGGTTTTTAATGATCTCAGATGAACAGAAAATAAAAACAAACAATTATCTTAATTAAATTTTTTTGAGAAATAGTTCACTGGCGGTTTTTGTTTAGTTGCAAGTTTGCCTTGCATGTACAGATTTCTGATGAAAGGTCTTCCAGTCATGACAATGTAGTCTGTTCCTTCAGCATAACTTATATAAGACTGTGTGAGCCAATGTATCTATCTCTTTTTAAGACAATAGACTATCAGTTGAGGGGGATATTCCTGCTATTTTTAGCAGGTTGACCTACCATAAAGAGGCTCCTATAGTTTATTCAGTTTTGAAACATTTTTATAATTTATTAATAATTATAATTTCTGTAACATCTTCTAGATGTAATTTTAAACCTTAGATTATTAATCATCCACAAAGATATTATCAGCTCATACATGCATGGCTGTGTGGTTAAGAAGCTTGCTGTCCAACTATGTGGTCTCAAGTTCAGTTCCACTGCACAGCAAATTGGGTTATTATCTTCTACTATAGTCCTGGGCCTACCAAATCCTTGCTGAGTAGATTTGGTAAACAGAAAGTATGCATATAAACGTGTGTGTGTGTGTGTGCGCACGTGTGCGTGCGTGCGTGTGTGTGTGTGCGTGCATGAGTATCACATGATAGTTGTAAACAAACATCACTCACATACAAGCGATGTTTGTTTTCAGTCCTTTCTGGAAAAACCTGTCTGGCCATGGGAAATGTTAACCTTGTGTGGGATCAGGTGAGGGTTGGGGATCAAAAGGGCATCTGGATCCTGAAAACCTGCCTTAACAAATTCTGTCTCCAAGCATGGAAAAGTGGATGTTAAATGATGATGATCATGGCAACCAAGTTTTTCTTAAGTGACTTAAGAGTTAGTCTCAATGTAGTCTTCATGCCACCATGGGTCAGCCGGGTCTCCCTTGTTACACCTGCTGTTAACCTCTTCTGTGCTTTTTTGAACATTGATCACTGCATGGATGTTCTCAGATAATTGTGAGTAGGTTTGTAATTATAGCACATTGTACAATTAGGCTCTTTCCTTATCTCTAATTGATTCTAATATAATGAAGGAACCTCTATGTGGTTGTTTGTTCTACTAAAAACATCAGTTCTCTGAAACCGTATCCTACAGTCTTAAAAAAAAAGGGGTAAGGATAATTAGATAATGTAGTTATAGGATATATTTAAAGAAATGAAAGACTAGATGGTCATGTCTGAAATGCTTTTGATCATAGATCTGTCAGTCATGGTTGACCTGTGGCTAAACAACAACAATCGAAAGACCATTTATTTTAGAGTTATTATTTTCAACAATTCATTAGTAATGTTTCACAAAATATGCAGTCTCTGCGATTGTGCTGTACTGTGTGTGATTTGAACATAGATATTTGGATTTCATGTGTTATAAGCTTTTCAGTTTTAATATATGTTAGCAAATCCATTTCTTGGGAGTTATTTTTAAAACTATATAAATAGATCAGTCAATATCAGAAGTAAAATTAAATTGATTTTCCTTTTTTTGATTTTTTTGCTAACAGATGGAGAAGTGAAATCTTCCTTGATGCACCTTCAATATTATTATTTCTTTCAATCTTCTCATTGGTTTAGAATTTCTTTAGTTTACTTTCTTTAATTTCCAAACCCTGCATCTATCCAAGCATAAACTCTCTCTCTCTCTCTTATTCTGTAGCATGTGTGAAGGGTTAATGAACCTATTATCATATGCAACATTAAACATTTGCACTATTTGGGGTTTTTTCAGTGAACACACACACACACATATCAGGTTTTAGTTTATTTTTAATCCTTTCGATGGATATTAAATATAACAATTGCTTGAGGTCTTGCCATCCTATGTAAACTTAATTATTTTTATAGGAACGTCCATTTTGAAATAGATACGCAGCTGAGTGTGTGCGTGTCCACGCATGCACGTGCATGCATGTAGCTTGCAGTTGTCATTTAAATCAATGTCATGCAGCCATATGGTGTAAGGTTGAAGAGATATTTATGGATCAGTCAGCCTTGCAAATATGATCCATAGGAGAATACAGCAATTATGTCTATAACCAGCTGGGTACAGAAGCTGCAACTCGTTGCTTTAACATGATATTAAACCTTCTTAGGAACACTACAAGCATCATCATCATCATCATCATATTGTAATTCTATCACAATTAAAGAGCAAACCAACTATACTCCTTCTTGTGGGAAAATCTTGTAGTTTTCTTATTTTGTTTTTACCACATTGTTATTAAATGAAGTTTTGCTTTTATATTTATATTTGTGTGGGTTTTTTTTTTACAAGGTGAGCTGTTGATAACAAGATCATGATTTCAAATCTTGCTATAATCATTGCATTATATTCTTTGGGAAGACACTTCACCCTGATTTCCTTGGCTTGTCTTGACAATATTTGCCATTTCAGCTTTACAGTTGATCATTTAGTAAGCAGAAGTAAGTTGACTTGGATAGAGGCTTTATTGTGGGCCAGTCTAACTTGAGTTAATAACATGGAGAAATGGATCTCAAAATGATGGTGATAATGATGATGATAACCGGTTTTAAGATGGAATGGTCTACAATTATCTTACATGCCTTAACAATTCTTTCCCATCCCCTTATAGATACTTCCAATATTTAAAGACTCATATCAAAAGAAATTTTGTTGACAAGTGGTTGATGAGATTAAAATCAATACCAGCTGCTATCTTCGAATTAATTTTTACAAATAGATTTGTTTTTGTATTTTGATAATGTCTATTGTCAACTTCCCTTTTTAATTTCTGGTAATATATATATATATATATAACTTCATTTTGATTCAAATGTTGACTTGAATTACAATTTCTTTTAAAATGTTTCAACTAAATTTACCTATTCTAAATACTGTCACATATTGTTATAGTTTACCCAAAGTTTACTTGGGTCCAGCAGATGTCGGATCAGAAACATTTCTGTCATGACCTTCTTATCTTAACATACACCAAATACTATGTTATCTGATCTTTCCTCCTCATTTCAAGACAGTACAATATAATTTCAGGTAGATTTGATTGTTATTTCTAGTTGGTTGATCTAACATATAGAGGCTCCCTTTTTTGCTTGTGTCAAGAAACTATAGAGAAGGTGGTGGTGGTAAATAAAAATGTAGCCATTCATTCTGGATTTCTTGGCTGTGTGGTAAGAAGCTTGCTTTCCAACCACATGGTTCTGAGTTCAGTCCCACTATGTAGCATCTTGGGCAAGTGTCTTCTACTATAGCCTCGGGTCAACCAAAGCTTTGTGAGTGGATTTGGTAGAGGGAAACTGAAAGAAGCCTGTTGTGTGTGTGTATGTATGTATTTATATATATATATATATATATATATATATATATATATATATATATATATATATATATATATATATAGTTCTGAGATCAATTTGTTTGACTAAAAATCCTTCAAAGCAGTGCTCCAGCATGGCTGCAGTCAAATAACTGAAGCAAGTGAAAGATTTATTGCCCTATCTCCTTTAACTTCAATTTTCTTTGTATCTCTGAAGGAGTGCATTGTAGAAGTTTTGTTCTAGATCAAGTAAGTAAACCAAAGTCATAAGCATGAAATCTGGTAGATAGAAACCATTCAAACCGTTGAATGAATTAATTACACCTGTTTTTGGATAACAATTTGTCTTGCCATTTAATACCATCACCTGGTTTTTTTGTGTGAAGTTCATTCTGTTGAGAGTATTTGGTTAAGGTCTGCTGTCTGTGCATACCTTCTATTTTTTTCTCACTTGGAGACAGTGCATTAAAGGTGAGTAGCACTGCCCTACCTCCTTTAACTAAGCCCTAAAAATTATTGTAATGTAGGCACTGGCATTACTGTGTGGTTAAGAACCTCACTTTGCAACCACGTGGTTTCAGGTTCAGTCCCACTTTGCAGCACCTTGGGCAAGTGTCTTCTACTATAGCCCTAAGTTGGCCAATATCTTGTGAGT
>NC_043008.1:50486049-50583549 GCF_006345805.1 Octopus sinensis
TAGAGCTTAAATAATTTCACCACTACTATCACTACATTTCTTATCTTTGAAACCGTTCTTTTAACTATTGATTAACTGCTGACTTCACTCCATTCTGTAAAACTGATCAATGTTACTAACACATCTTAGTTCTGAGGTCAAATAGTTAACTAACCAATTATGAGGTATTTAGAACATGTTAGCTATTATTGATGTTGTTTTAATTAAAATTCCTTTTTATCATCATGAATTAAATGCTCATGTTATTTTCTATTTTAGCTTGGTCAAGTCCGGCCCAAATCCTGTGAAGTTCCCAACATCAAGTAAGTCTACTTTCAATATTCATAGTAATTTCATGCTAATTGTAGACAAATGTCATGGTTATACAAATTGCAATCCTCCATCGAAATATGTCCAGCCATTGTGCTGTTTGTGTTTGAAGGATTAGGGGAAAATATTACTTTGCTTGGAAACAGGTGAGGGTTGGCATCAAGAGCATCTAGGTGTAGAAATGAAGTTCATCTGACACATGCAGGCATGGAAATGTGGATGTTAAAACGATGATGATATTGATATGAACATACACACCTCTATATCAAGTTGAAAATAGGCTGCCTGGAGACTGCCTGATTTTTAGCTGAACTGACTCCAGTCTTAACCTTGCTTTCTGCTTTTTTGTACAAAGCTTCCATTCATTCATAGCTTCCTTAGCATCCACCAGACTGCAAAATATAGGGCCCAATCATGGCTCCCCTCAAATTGACAAATGCATTGAGGAATGGTTTTTTTTAAAGAACTTATGTACTTGTCTCATTCAAAATTTGACAGTTTTGGTTCTTCATTGTGGTGTCAATCCAAACTGAATCCTATCCATTTTTCCCTGTACTAACTTTGTTGAGACTCTCTCAGCTACTGTCTGTATGAGACATCTGTAATTGTTTCCTACCAATGAATCTATTCTGCCATTTAGCACTAATGATACTGTTATACCAGGCATTGGAGGAAAACACCTTTTTATATTTCCTGATTAAGCATCTAACATAGTGCTGTTTGAAAATTTTAATTCAGATCACGTAACCCTTTTGTTACCGCATTTATTTTGAGATGCTCTGTTTCTTTCAATTACTTTAAATATAACAAAGAATTTAGTAAAATAATTTAGTTATCATTAAGCTAATATTAGGAACGTACGGTTTGGTGGAAGATTTTAATTCAAAACTTATGAAAACAAGACATTTGTACTAGAGAGCTGGGTTGGTATCGAAAGGGTTAAAAAAAAAATTCTGTATGGTAAAACAAGGGGCTTTCTGAGGTGGGTTGGTATCGAAAAGATTAAGCTTTGTTTACTTTTTGCCTGTTGTTGCTAATTGTTTACTTGGCATCATTTTGTAAATCTTTATATTCTGAGTTCAAATTCTGCCATGGTCAACTTTGCCTTTCATCCTTTCAGAGATGATGAATAAGAACCAGTTAAATATTGGGGTTGATGTAATTAACTGGCCCTCCTCACCAATTTCAGACATCATCATCATCATCATCGTTTAAACGATGATGATGTGTCTATAGTAGAAAGGATTATTAATGTTGATGCGTAACTGAGTAATTAAAATATTTTCACTTTACTGTCATAAGGTCCTAGGTCCACCCTCACTGTAGGATATCTCATTTTAGGCAAGTGTTTTTTTATATTATACATGACCTCAGATTAGCCAAAACTTCTGTGACTGTAACTCAATGCATGGAAACTGTGTAGAAGCCTATCAGATGGATTATACCTGTAATTTAAAGGTTTGGCTTTTCATGCTAATTTGATCTTAGGATATACATGTCTGTGGAATACTCAGCCACTTACATGTTAATTTAATGAGGAGGTAGTTCAGTTGATTAAACAACTGAATGCTTGTTGTCAAAACTGATGAAAGATCTATTATTATTTATGTTAATTATGTTTAATTATTTGTCTATTTTTATTATGTTTTCTCTTTGTCCAATGTCAGTAATTGTATTTACTCTTTGTCTAGTGTTGTTTTAGTGATCTGCGGCCAGAAATAAACCTGTCTCTTTCTCCCTGTTTCAGCATCTACCCATCACAAGAACAGGACTCTGGTGTGCACATCCCAATTTCCAATCATGCTGGATCATTGCCTGACTTATCAGTACTTCAGTTTCCTTCACCATTAGTGACACCACTTGATGAAGAAGAGCAGAACTTTGCTTCATCCGTCACAACTGGCAGTAATATAAATCTGTCTCCAAATATGAACATGTCTCCTACTCAAGTATCACCGCCCCAGCAGTCTGTGTCAGCTCGACGGAACCTACAGTCAAGTCCAAGTCCGTTGGTACTAACAAATGTCAACCAAATGAGATTGCCACTTTCTCCACCTGTAAGACACCTCCCATTTTTATTCTCGTATATTTGTGTGTATGTGTGTGCCTGTGCGTATGTGTGTGGTGGGCTGGTTGTGAAGTCTAACTTAGTGATAGACTGCAAGTTCCTATAGAATTAGATTTGGATGACCTCAACTAAATAGTCAGATTATGCAAACATACAGACATACTCTTCCCAATTGAAAGTTTTACTTTAAATTAATCTGTAATAAATTTCTGATATTGTGTTGCGTCTTTCCAATATTTTCTGAGAAATTGCTTAAGAAAATATTTTTCATTTTGGTTCTTTAAAATGTATAAAAGCTTTGCATAACCTTGAACAATCATCATCATCATCATCATTTAGCGTCCGTTTTCCATGCTAGCATGGGTTGGACGGTTCAACTGGGGTCTGTGAAGCTGGAAGGCTGCATCAGGCCCAGTCAGATCTGGCAGTGTTTCTACGGCTGGATGCCCTTCCTAACGCCTAATCATATAATTTAAATATTATAAATTTTTTTATTAATAAGTTGAAAGAGTAATACATATCTCTGTTTGTGTGTGTGTGCATCTTTTATCTTTTACTTGTTTCAGTCATTAGACTATGGCCATGCTGGGGCACTTCTTTGAAGAATTTTAGTCCAATAAATATACCTCATTGGTTTTTTTTTTTTTTGAAGCCTACCACTTATTCTATTGGTCTCTTGCTAAACTGCTAAGTTACAGAGATGTGAACACATCAACACTGGTTGTCAGGGGAACACACACACACACACAATGGCTTCTTTCAGTTTCCACCTACCAAAACCACTCACAAGGCTTTGATCGGCCCGAGGCTATAGTAGAAGCCACTTGCCCAAGGTGCCATGCAGTGGGAGTGAAACTGGAACCACGAGATTGGAAAGCAAGCTTCTTACCACACATACAAGGTTTCAGTCTTAAAAAATTGTTATTATAATGATTAAGGTGGCAAGCTGGCAGAATCATTAGCATTGCTGGATGAAATGTTTAGTGGTATTTCGCCCATCACCACATTCTGAGTTCAAATTCCACCAGGGTCGACTTTGCCTATCATCCTTTCAGGGTTGATAAATTAAGTACCAGTGAAACACTGGGGTCGATGTAATCAGCTCGTCCCCTCCCCACAAATTTCAGGCCTTGTGCCTAAAGTAGAAAGAATTATTATTATTATCAAGGTGGTGAGCTGACAGAATCGTTAGCATGTTGGGCGAAATGGTTAGCAGTATTTCATCTGTTGCTAAGTTCTGAGTTCAAATTCCACTGAGGTCAACTTTGCCTTTTATCCTTTTGGGGTTGATAAATTAAGTACCAGTTGAATACTGGGGTTCATGTAATTGACTATCCCCCTCTCCCTCAAATTTCAGGCCTGGTTCCTATAGTAGAAAGTATTATTATTCTCTAAAACTCAAATACCCGTCAAGTATTGTGGTAATGGTATCATCTAACCCCCTCCCACAAATTTCAGGGTTTGTACCTAATTTTCTTTTATCATTTACTGGTTTCAGTCATTTGACTGCAGCCATACTGGGGCACTGTCTTGAAGGGTTTTAGTTGAATAACTGCCCCCTCCCCCCCATCTACCAAATCCACTCACAAGGCTTTGGGCATTCCAAGGCTATAGTAGAAAACACTTGCCCAAAGTGCCATGCAATGGGACTGAACCTGGAACCATGTGGTTGGGAAGCAAACTTCTTACCACACAACCATGCCTGCTCCTTTAAAAAAAAGCTGCCTGCAGGCAGCTATGAGAGTTGAACTGGCTGAGTGTTCCACCATTAAGCTAAATGGTCCCCTATGTTAGAAACTGTTATTATTATTGGATAAGGCAGCAAGCTGGCAGAATTGTTACTTGTGCCAAAATTTGAAACCATTATTATTATTTTTTTTTATCATTATTATTTTTATTATTATTATTATTATTATTATTATTATTATTATTATCCCTGAAAATTTGTGGCCTTGTGCTTAGATCAAAAACCCATCATCATTATCATCATCTTTATTATTCAAATTACTTATCATGATAGAAGTTCAAGGTTATGCTTAGCTACATTAAATACTGAAAAGTGGTATCATTTTCATTGTCGAAATATTCAGCTAAATGTGTTTGTATGTTTGCTCTCTTAGATAAATATCAGATATCCCCTTAAAGATTTCCTGATGTTGTGTAAGTTCTGAACTGAACACATCAAATTCTTTCTACACAAATGTCATTGGTTTCATACATAATCTTACCAGCTGAAAACTCCCCTCCTTCATACACACACACACACACACAAAATTTTCTGTGTCTGTAAAATTAGAGTACATGTTTGGTTGAACAAATGAGAGAATCTGCTCACCAATTCTACATTTGTATTCTCTCTAGCAGCTCTGTATAGGAAAGGAATGTAGCACAGTTCCTAATAAGTTAGTGTTAGCATATTTAATACAATATGCATATTTAACTGTTCAAAAATTAACGAGAGATTAAAACCTGCAATGAATGAGGTGGGAAAGACCCAACAGTGTTAGACAATGACTAACCTTATTTTCACTTAACCAAGAAGTGAGGAGAGACAACACCAGACATGGTTTTTGTCTTGTGTTGACCTCATTGATGAAACACAACTTTTTGCTGTGTATTAAGTTGCTGTAATAAAATAGTTTAAACCCTTTTGATACCAATCTGCCTGAAGCCATCCCTAGTTCATTGGTACAAACTTCCTGTTTTAGAATGATCTAAATGAAAACTTTCCATCAAAATTTTGTTAGTTTAAGTTGCAAACATCAACTTAATAATCTCAAAGTTATTTACTTAATTCTTCATTATTTTCAAAATTAATTCAAACAAAAACAATGTATATCAACAGAAAAATGGTTAACAGAAGGGTTAATAATTCAGCGCTACAACCTTATAAAAACAGTCAGTTCCTATTAGCCTATTTAATACAGGGAGTATTAAAAAGTTAACTAGAAAAAATATACACTAAAGAAAAACAATACTAGTCAATTACTATAGTTATTTTCATTTTTCTGGCAAGTCCCAGAGACAATCTGGAACATGTTTTGGTATTATTATAACCTCATCAGTGAACCATATCTTTCACCATGCTTACTGGTATGGTGATGAAAGAATCAAGTAAATGAACAAGGTTCTACATAGGTTGCCATGGGTAAATGGAACTGTTTAACCCTTTTGTTTCCATATTTCTGTTGAAATGCCCTGTGCTTTGTTGCAATTAATTTTTAAAGTAACGAGAAGTTTAATAAAATGACTTTGTCCTTATTAATCTGGTATTTGAAGCAGAAATGAGCACACAATATTGATGGAAAGATTGTGTTTATATGACTTCAAAATGGGGAGTTTGTGTCATAGGACCAGAGGTCCAGTCTTGGGTTGGTTGATACCAAAAGTGTAAAAATGCAAAACAAGTAAATAACTGAGGTTTCAGCTTTACATGAAACCATTATGAGGGCAGTGACATTTAATGGACAGTAATACTGATCTTAAAAAAGATTTTAGTATTGCTTTCAGCATTTTTATTGTCTCTAAAGAGAGCTCCATGTTTGACTAAAAGGACATCTTACTATTATACTGTTTGCATGGGAATTGTAAAGCATTTCTATCTTTCATACTAAGACAATGTAATTAGAGAATACAAATGTTCCAACACACACACATATATATATAATAATTCCAAAGAAGCCCTAACTTTACATGCAATTTATGTGTTTATCTAATATCTATTAGCATTTTACTATTCTTTAAGCCATCTCCTATATGTTGCTTTCAATTTTTTTCCCCCAGTTCCCTTTCTAATGTTCTTAGAATTCCTGCATGTTTATTGTACCATGTTTTATGTTACCTTTATTTATTCATTTAATTTTTTTACCACATAATTGTATTTCCCCTTGAAAATTGTGTAAAGTATTTTTTGCTTCATCTTGGGAATGTATGTTTATGAAAATGAAAATATATATTTCCTTATTCAAGTTTTATCTTTGAGTAAGAGATTCACAGATTCTTCATTCTTACCTAACTTGATAATTATACAAGATACTTTTCTTACAAATCATACAGTTAATTTATCTCTCTCTTGATTCCCTCCAATTGTCATACCATTCATTTATAATTCTACTTCACTGAAGCTTGAATCCGCTTGTACAGTCTAGTGCTAGATGTTAGAAAAGGTCACCTAGTTGTAAAAATGTACACCAAAGTTTGCTTCATAACATGATGCAATTATTGTTATGAAGTGAGTAAAAACAAAGATAGTAATAGTTTAGTCTGTTTTCTTTGCCCTGTCATTCTTTAGTCATTCTCTCTCTCTCTCTCTCTTTCATCAATAACCTAATTCTAGCCTGCACTAGTTCCTCTTTCCATTCAAGCTGTATTTCATTATTATTTCACATCATGGCCTAAATTCATAACTGATGACCCAAAAGCTGTTCTTTTTCTGTTAGTTTGTGAAATGTTCCATTTGGCTACAAGAAGCCCTCACTCTGTTGTTTTTTTAAATAAACACTTACAGATCTCCTGCATATACAGATATTTAAATTCTAGGAGCTATATTTCCACATTGAGGCTTTTACAGTAAAAAAGAAAAGACCTCTCTTCATTAATCTTGTTAATTCACTGCATTCTGCTCTTATAAATTCTAGGTACGGTACTGGTTTCCTTATTGTTTAGCTTCGTTAAGGGCTTTCTTCAGATTTACTAAGTTACAAATAAATATTATTACAGTTACCAATTAATTAACTTCAGACATTATTTTCTCAGAACTCCAACAACGTGTATCTATAGCTTCCTGGGTGCTATTCAGTACATTGAGTTCCAACTGTCAGCTTGTTGCTCTGTTTAGACTTCAGTTGATGTCTAATTATCATGTTCATTAAAATCTTAAAACTCAGTACATGTACAGTTATGATTATTTAACTTGAATTTCTTCTCTATCCATAGAGTTAGCTATTCCATACCAGTTGTACTCCTTTATTTTGTCACTTCATCATTGGTATAAGCATTCATATATTCCTACCACAAATTTTACTTACTTGTACATTGTTGACTTGAAGTTTTTCCCTGTTATTGAAAAGCCCTTTTTTGTGATATTCTTCGAGAATCATAATCTTTCAATAAGACATTCATTCATATTCTAGGGAAATCTTTACTGTACAATAAACTTTATTCTTAGTGATTCAGATTAAAACTTTCCAGAATTTTTGTAAAACAATTACAAACTTGCCGGGAATAGCCAAAAATAACTACATTTAAATCTTAGTTACAATTTGTATTATTTTATCTCTTTGGTAATATGGTGTGTATGTAGTACAACTTTGTACTGATTGGATTTATATATTTGATACTGATTGGTTTTTACATCTTAAATATCAGTATTATATAGACCTTGGCTAGTGGTTATTTTGTTATGAAATCCTTCCTTTGTATACGCTTGCCTTTCATCCCTCTGAAGTTGATAAAATAAAGTGCCAGTCAGATACTAGGGATAGTATAGTTGATTATAAGCCTCCCTTCAAAAATGCTGGCCTTGTGCCTATATTAGGGTATGTTGTTATTATTATTATTATTACTATTATAAAGTAGGCAGAATCATTAGTACAGTGGAGAAAATGCTTCATGGCATTTCTTCTAGATCTTTACTTTCTGTTTTCAGTCTACGAAGGTCAGCTTTGCTTTTCATTCTTTTGTGGTTGATGAAATAAGTACCAGTTGAACACTGAGGTTGATGTAATCAACTGGCCCCTTCCCACAAGATTTCAGAGGCCTTGTCCCTATAGCAGAAAGAATTATTATTAAGGCAGCAAGCTGGCAGAATCGTTAGCATGCCAGGCAAAATGCTTAGTGATATTTCATCCATCTTTATGTCTAAGTTCTAATTTTGCAGAGGTTGACTTTGCCTTTCATCCTTTCGTGGATAATAAATTAAGAACCAGTCAAGTACTGGGGTCAGTGTGATTGACTTGCCCCTCTCCACAAATTTTGGGCCTTGTGCCTTTAGTAGAAAGGATTATTATTATCATTATTAAGGTGGCAAGCTAGCAGAATTGTTAGCATGCCAGGCGAAATGCTTAGTGGTATTTTGACCATTGCTGTTCAGTGTTCAAATTCCACCAAGGTTCACTTTGCATTTCATCCTTTCAGGGTTGATAAATTAAGTACCAGTGAAACACTGGGATTGATGTAATCAACTAGTCCCCTCCCCCAAAATTCCAGTCCTTGTTCCTATAGAAGAAAGGATTGTTATTATTATTAAGGTGGCGAACTGGCAGAAACATTAGCATGCTTGACGAAGTGCTTGGCAGTATTTTGCCCGTCACTGTGTTCTGAGTTCAAATTCCACCAAGGTCGACTTTGGCTTTCATTCTTTTGGGGTCGATAAATTAAATATCAGTTGCTTGCTGGGGTTGATTAAATCAACTGGACCTCTCCCCCAAAATTTCAGGCCTTGTGCATATTGTAGAAAGGATTATTATTATTATTATTATTATTATTATTATTATTATTATTATATTAAGGTGGTGTGCTGACAAAATCATTGGCATGCCAGGTAAAATGCTTAGTGGCATTTCATCCATCTTTACATTCTGAGTTCAAATTCTGCTGAGGTTGACTTTACTTTTCCTCCTTTCATGGTCAATAAGATAAGTACCAGTTGAACATTGGGGTTGATGTAATCAGCTTACCCCTCTCCCAAAATTGCTGGCCTTGTGCCAAAATTTGAAACGATTCTCATTATTATGGATAAATAAACACATCATTCAATAGCTTTGCCTAGCAGAGATTTTACTTAGGTTTCTGCCATTCATTGCTTCATAGGGCATGTTCTTGTTGTTGTATTGCAGCCACTGTTCTCAGTATGTGAGTGAGTGATTAACTGTAGCCTTCGTTGCAATAAATCTGCAAAGTATTTAATGCCCTACCAGTTCTTATTGCTCATTTTCACAGTCGGAACCTTAAGCAAGATCTTGTTACTTGTGCTAAATTTAATTACCCTTCCGATCCAGTTTTTCAAACATTTGCTATCCTCAGTGTCTCTCTCTGCTTTCTTTATCCTACACACACACACACACACACACATATATATTTTTATATGCTTACATATACATATACACATACACATACATATATAATGTGTGTGTATGTGTATATATATATATATATATATATATATATATATATATACACCTTCCTTTATATTGAAACCCAACGATCTTAAATACAGTTTGTCGTTTCCTTGCTTGCATGCTATACCCGGCAGCATGTATTTGCTGTTAAATCTCAGCCTAGAGCCCTGCTCATTCATTCATTGACTCAGTAGAAATCTATATAATTTATTATAGAAAAAATAACAAAATCAATAATAATCCCCATGATATGTGTTTAAAAAAAAAGAAAGCAAAAAATACATCTATACTGTTTTTTGGGGGATACATTTTTATTTTATTTTATTTTATATTTTATGCTTGTATATTTATATATATATGTTTATATATATATATATGTATGCATATATATATATATATTATATATATATATATAATTTTTGTTTGTTTTTTTTTCTTTGGTTTGCTGTTTTTTTTGTGTTGCCGTTTGCAGATATTTTATTGTTCCCTGTGTCTTAGGTGTCCTGTGTCAATCCCAACAGTGGGTTGACTGGCGTCTCTGGGTCAGCATCATCCCAGTCATCTTCTCGTGTGCTTCAATGCATGTATTCCCAGGTGCCTCACAGACAGCAACCTCATGGAGGAGGACAACAGCCGGTGGCACAACAACAACAAACAACAACAACAAGTTACCGCCCCTCACCACGTTAACACCTACTCTCCTCCCATGCACCATCGCACCCCACACCATCACCACCACCACCATGTTCAACAATCTACTCACCAGCAGCACTCCTCATCACACATGCAGTCTCCACATAATACATATTCACATCAGCAGCCACAACAACATCAACAAACAGTCCATGCTCAACATCATCATCAACAACAACAACAACAACAACAACAACAGCATCACCACCCACCTCAACAAGTACATCATCATATAGCTCCGCAAGTACATGTCACGCCACCACCTTGTGATGATTCACAAGTCAATCGAACAAAGGTTAGTATTAAACCATTACAGTCTCTAAAGTTGAACAGTTTTACTAAATAATTCCAAATATAACTACCATGTTACATATATACTTTCGTGCATACTCTCTCTCTCTCTCTCTCTCTCTCTCGTTCCCTCTTTCTCTCTCTCTTTTCCCCCATCTCTCTCATACACTCTCTTCTTTATCTCTCTCATTCAGAAAAAAACACATCAAATTCCTGAAAGACATCTACTTTTAGATATAAGCAAGATGTCCTTAGCAGTAGTCAAAACAAAAAACCTGAATTCAAGGCTGGTTTTTAGATCTTTTATCTTTGACTTGTTTTCGTCATTGGACTGCAGCCATGCTGGGGCTCTGCCTTGAAGGGTTTGGTCAAACAAACCGGTCCCACCTGGTGTTTATTCTATCGGTACCATTTGCCAAACTGAGAAATTATGGAGGCATAATCGAATCAACATTGATTATCAAGCAGTAGTAGGGAACAACACCTCCACACACACACACACAGATATATGTGTGTGTGTGTGTATGAAGGCACATGGCTTAGTGGTTTGGATGTTGCACTTGTAATCTAGTGATTGTGATTTCAATCCCCAGATTGGATCTTGCGTTTTGTTCTTGAGCAAAACACTTCATCTCATATTGTTCTGTGATCACTTAGACACCTGACGTGTGGTACACAGTGCACCTGTTCTGAGAACATCAATTTGATGGAGGGAGTGACCTAATGTGCGGCATGAACATTTGATCACGATGAACAAATCGTTTGTGCAGGTCATTTGGCAAAAGCTGATCGCTCAGTTGTCATCTTTAGCCGGAGAGTCTGCCATATATATATCACGTCACTATCACGTGACCGACCAGACCATCAGATGTTGTTACACATCGCTGGTCACAATGCGTTCGCATTGTTTTAGCCTTTGAATGACGCCACCCCGCTGGCTAAGCAAGCAGGCCAACAGAAGAAAGAGTGGTGAAAGAGTACAGCAGGGATCACCACCCCCTGCCGGAGCCTCATGGAGCTTTTAGGTGTTTTCGCTCAATAAACACTCACAACGCCTGGTCTGGGAATCGAAACCGTGATCCTGCGACCGTGAGTCCGCTGCCCTAACCACTAGGCCATTGTGCCTCCACACATATATATATATATATATATATATATATATATATATATATATATATATAGATATATATATATATATATCTATATATATATATATATATATATATATATATGACAAGCTTCTTTCAGTTTCCATCAACCGAATCCACTCCACTCAAGCTATATTAGAAAGCACTTGCTTTCTTTGCCCATGGTGCTGTATAGTGGGACTGAACCTGGAACCATGTGGTTGGGAAGCAAACTTTTTTTACCACACAGCCACATATGTGATTTTAATTTGTGATTTTTGTTAATTATCTGATTCTGGACAATTATTAAATCAAATCAATTCATAGGAAAACATTTCAAAGTTTTCCCCTCCTACTCTCTGGAAGGAAGAAGTAATTCTCTTAGCAAAGAATGCTTCAGAACTCTCACAAATAAAAAAAACTGCCATTTGTAAAAAAGCAAAAATATGATTTAAGTAGCAGTAAAATAAGAAAATGATATTGGATATTGGATTTGCAATATTTTGCTAATTAATGTTAATTAGAATATGTTGCAGCTGTTTAATTGTATTTGTGGACAGTCACTTTATTCTACATGTCTCATCTAAGTGTTGGAAATAAGTACCAGATCATCTGGTTTAGTTTGTAGCATTTACTTCATATGTAAAACCATGCCTGTGTGCCAACTTGTGGATACTTGTTTGAGTTAAGCAGGTATATTTTCAGTTTATTAAAATTTAAAGATGATGTGGTTGGCGTTAGGAAGGGCATCCAGATGTAGAAACATTGGTGGATCAGATTGGAGCCTGGTGCAGCTGCTGGCTTTCCAGACCTCAGTCAAACTGTCCAGCATGGAAAATGGACGTTAAACGATGACAATGATGATAATGATGATTTGAAATATAATTTAAGAATAGATTGAAGAACAAGTTGTCACTCAGCTGTCCTGATCACCACACAAGCCATATTTGAAACTGTAGCAAACATATTTTTAATGATTTGTGATTGAATGTGAATACCTTTGAATAAGATTATTATCATTTTTAAATCTATAGTGGTGTGGTGGTGTTAATAGTAGTAGAGGCAGTAGTGAAATAGGTGCTTATGTGCGACATAGCAGTTCAGCTAAAAACCATAGACTCAGAGTGTTATTATGAGAGTGTAATGCATAGATTAACGGTTAAAAACTGATAGTGCCAACCGGGAGACTAATATATAGACTATAAGTAAGACTAATCTCATAGATTAATATATAGAACATGTATAACACTAAGCTGGTGGATGGATTGTAATACATGTATGCATGTGTATATGTATGTAAGAATATGAGGGGTTAGTTCATTGATGATCTAAACCAATAGGTAAGTGCATAACTGCTATAATTTTTCATCCGTTAGGTTCCAAACTTACAGTTGAGGCTGGAGCTAGGGATCCATAGTAGGCTTCTGAGTCATATCTGTCTGTCTCTCTGTCTGTCTCTCTCTCTCTCTCTCTCTCTATATATATATATATATATATATATATATATATAAGAAACATGTTAAAATAACCATTACATATAATTCCTTTATTGGAGCAAATTTGGCTTATAGCTTTTTCCAGTAGAGATTATGGGTAGATTACTGATAGGTTTACTTACTCAGTTGGTCTGTTGATCAATTGAAGTAAATTAAATGAATATTATATATTCTGGAATATATATATATATACATTTGTTTTCTTTGAGTATAGTAGAAACAATAATAATAGTAACTGGAGGGAAGCTTTTGCTGGTATAGGCTGGAAGGACTTCTTGAGGTCTTACACACCTAGATGCCCTTCTTGACACCAGACCATACGTGTTTGGAAGTAAAGTACAGTTCTTCCTTCGTATGTTGACGCCCCCACCCCAAAAAACTGCCAAACTTTTTGCTTGGCAGTGTCAATACTAAGATTCACAGGGAGACACACACACACTTACACATGTGAGTGTGTACTTGACTGGCTCTTACATTATTTCTGTCTATCAAATTTCGTTCACTCACAAGACATCTGTCAGCACAGTAGAAGGTGGGATCAAACCTGAGACCACCTGGTGAAGTTTTTAATCACTCATTTACACTGCACACTACACACACACACACACACACGCATAATGAAGAATGAAGAGCTGCTACGATGGTTGATAGTGGCCACTATATTTATATATATATATATATATATATAAAAATGGATATATGTATGTATGTGTGTGTGTGTATGTATCATACATGAGAATGCATGGCCTAGTGGTTAGGATGTTGTACTCATGATTGCGAGATTGTGGTTTCAATTCCTCGACTGGGTGGTGCGTTGTGTTCTTGAGCAAAACACTTCACTTCACGCTGCTCTGCAATCACTTCGACACCTGACTTGTGGTAGACTGTGCACCTGTTCAGGCAACGTCAATTTGATAGAGGGAGTGAGCTAATGTACAGGTACAGCACATACATTTGACCACTATAAACAAATCATATGTTGTCTTCAACAGTAGAGTCCATCGTATATATATATGGCTCAATGGTCAGAGCATTGAACTTACAACTGTGAGGTTGGGAGTTTGAATTCTGGACTGGGCTGTGTGTTGTGAGCAAGACACTTTATTTCACGTTGATCCAGTTCACTCAGCTGTAGAAATGAGTTGCGGCTTCACTAGTGCCAAGCTGTGTTGGCTTTTGCCTTTCCCATGGATGACATCGGTAGTGTGCAGAGGGTAGGCATATATATATATATATGTGTGTGTGTGTATATATATATGTGTGTGTGTGTGTGTGTGTCTCTGTTTATTACCCCACCATCACTTGACAACTGATGTTGGTGTGTTTACGTCCCTGTAATCTAGCAGTTCAGCAAGAGAGCTCAATAAAATAAGTACTAGGCTTACAAAAAAATAAGTCCTGGGGTTGACTAAAGGTGGTGCTCCAGCATGGCTGCAGTCAAATGATTGAAACAAGCAAAAGAATATATGCGTGCGTGTGTGTGTGTATAAAATATAGTGGCCACTTTCAACCACAATAGCAGCTCTTCGTCTTTGTTGGTCACTGAGAAGATTTCATTCACTCTGACTTTCCTCTTGGTTTACATTATATCTAGCTGAAATCATATATTCTCCAGTTCCTACATGAAGATTATTCTACAGTTAATGTGTCCTAGCACCAAGACAAATTACTTCTTTTTTATCTCTTAAATCAATAACTGCTTTTAGTCGTAGTAATCTTATCAAAATTTTCTCTTTCTTCAATAAATATGTTGTCAGTGGTAATAATAATAACAACAACATTATTAAACAAATGCCTCTTTCAAAATAAAAAAGAAATCTTAAAGTTGCCTATTTATTAATCTTTGAGTGAATTCTTTGGTAGAAAATTTGATTTCCATTTGAAAGAGTTACCTTGTATTTCTTTTATGTCCGTTTGTCTTTGAATTTAGAAGAAGCATAACTTTTGCTTTTGATCTTCAAATTGGGAAAATACAATAAACACTTGTTGTTACTGTATAATTTCATATTCAAACAGATTTAAAAAAAAAAAAAAATTATCTATTCAGAATATAAATTTGAAAATGAAATTACCACTAATTGTTATTATGAAGCTCAATTTCATAACCAGTTTTTGAACAGAAACAATATTATGCTATCTATCCATCTTCTTCTTCTTCTTATTCTTCTTCTTCTTCTTATTCTTCTCTTCTTCTTCTTCTTCTTCTTCTTCTCGTCTTCTTCTTCGTCTTCTTCTTCTTCTTCTTCTTCTTCTTCTTCTTATTCTTCTTCTTTTCTTCTTCTTTTCTTCTCTCTTCTTCTTCTTCTTCTACTTCTTATTCTTCTTCTTCTTCTTCTTCTTCGTCTTCTTCTTCTTATTCTTCTTCTTCTTCTTCTTCTCTCTTCTTCTTCTTCTTCTTCTTCTTCTTTCTTCTTCTCTTCTTCTTCTTCTCTTCTTCTTCTTCTTCTTCTTCTTCTTCTTCTCTTATTCTTCTTCTTCTTTTTTCTTTTTCTTCTTCTTTCTTCTTCTTTCTTCTTTCTTCTTTTCTTCTTCTTCTTTTCTTCTTCTTCTTCTTCTTCTTCTTCTTCTTCTTTCTTCTTCTTCTTCTTCTCTCTTCTTTTTCTTCTTCTTCTTCTTCTTCTCTCTTCTTCTTTCTTCTTTCTTCTTTCTTCTTCTTCTTCTTCTTCTTCTTCTTCTCTTCTTCTTCTTCTTCTCTTCTTCTTCTTCTTCTTCTTTCTTCTTCTTCTTCTTCTTCTTCTTCTTCTTCTTCTTCTTCTTCTTTTCTTCTTCTTCTTCTTCTTTTCTTCTTTCTTCTTTCTTCTTCTCTTCTTCTTCTTCTTCTTTCTTCTTTTTCTCATCATATATTAGACTAGGTTACTTTATAGTATATTAGTCTATTAAGTCAAATATTATCTTTTTGGACTTTCCAAAAAATATCAGTTTCTTTTATGATATTGAAAATTAACAAGAAATCAGTCTTAACTGTGATATCAGGTCTGTACTCATTAAATTAATATGATCTAGCAAAATAGCATCTACAACTGCTCAACCTGCTCAAAATAGGTCAACCTGCTACGAATGACAATTAATATTCCCTCAAATCACATTTTGCTATCTTTAACCAAAAATGGAAGGATTCATTAACATTAATGATTAGACAGTATTGTCCTGAGTATGTTAAAAAGACAGAATTTAGTATCTTTGTATCTGCTAGATCAAAGCAAGTTTGGAAACTAAACAACAACGTTAGTCTTTCATTATGTAAAATATTTGTACATGTATAGCTGTTAAGGCAATTTAGTGTATCTTCCACTTGAGCTACTTCTATGCATATGAGAGGATGTATTAGATGAGCCTATATGATTAGAATGACTCTATGGGTCTATTCATTTAATTGTTGTGCTCAGTAGGTCATAGGTTCATGGAATTGCTTTAGAGTCTGACTAATAATTCACAGCATTGTTGTTTTAACCAGCTCTTTACATTCTCAGTTCATTTCCTGTTGGGGTTGACTTTGACCTATAAAACAAGTCTGGGCTTATGGATTGGTGGAATTGTTAACAGTGTTAAATAAACTGCCTTGTGGTGTTTGTTCTAGGTTCCTATGATCTGAGTTTACTTGTGATGACACTGATGACCAGCTTTATCAGTCTTTGTCTTTATGTTGGACAACATCCATGGTGTAGAGAAGGAAGAGTTGCTGCATGGGCAACTGCTGATTTGCAATGTAAAATCTTGGCTTGGAGACTCCAGGGTGTAGATATATGATCAACCCTGATTGCTTGGGGGGGGGGGGTCTTCAAAAGTTTTCAGCTGAAGACTTTTCCTTTATTTCAGTGTAAAGAAATTGTTCTTGTTAGACATTCCTGGTTGATTCTCATTGAATATATCTAAGACAGTTTCAAATGAGCTGTGACTGTAGCACGACCTTTGCAGGCCCTTTGTGACTTGAGAAACTGATGTTGTCCATGTCCAGCTTCAATATCTGCAGAAAAAACATGGCCATGGTCAGAATTCTAGAATAATGATATGTTACAGAAGTAGATTGAATGAGAAAGGTCCATAGGGGACATGGCAATATGATATGTGCAGAAGGTGGCTAGCACACTGGGTGAAATACTTAGAGGTATTTTATCTGTCTTTATGGAGTTCTAATTCCACCGAGGTCGACTTTGCCTTTCATCCTTTCAGGGTCAATAAATTAAGTACCGATTTAATTGACTGGCCCGCTCTCCTAAAATTTCAGGCCTTGTGCCTAGAGTAGAAAAGAATATGATGTATGCAGGGATGATAAAAAGCAACAAGACAGGTGTGTCAGATAGGCTTGCAGGAAATGGTATATAATTGGTTTCTTCAGAAAAGGTGAGGTCATTGACTGAAGTACTGGTAGAAAAAGCTAGAGATAGAAGACAGTCTGTCTGTGAACAAGATGTTGTAATATGTTACATGTATGTGGTTGATTGAATGTTTATTCAAATACGAACGATCAAGTCAGTTTGAACTAACATTTATTATTATGCAAAGTAGAGAAGAATCAGATCTGTAGTTAGCAAAGTCTGTGATTCACATTTGAATATCATTTGTAACTACTTTAGTTAGGTTGCCAATATTCGTAAGAGATGCATGAGTGTCACAACATAATATTTACTTGCATTTAGATTTATGGTTCTGTGTCTGTTTACAATAAAAAAAAAATTAAAAAATTGTATTTATGTCAAGCTGGAGAAGTTTCATGTGTGGAAGTAAGGTCTAGAGTTGAAGGGTGTTAGAGTTAACCTAGCAAAAACCAGTCTTAGTAAGTAATAAGGCAGACAGATCACAAATCCCTTCAGGTAGATGGCCCTGCTTGATCTGTAGAAAAGGCATAGGTAGAAACTCCCATAAGATGTAACTGGTGTAAGCTGTGGACACATGTGAGGTGCAGCAATATCAAAGGAAGGCTAACTGGGAAGATCGTTTTTGTATGTGACAAATGCCCAGGAGCAATAAACACTGAAAATGTGCAGAAAACATATTCCATCACATAACAGGGGGGAAAACCTAGAAGTAGTTGATAGCTTCCATTACCTAGGTGACCAAGTCAGTAACGTGGTGGTTGCTCTGAGAGCATAGCTGCATAGTTGACCTTGGCAGCATTTGAATTCAGAAAAATAAAGATGGACAAACTGCTGCTAAGTATTTTCCCCCAGTGTGCTAATGATTTTGTCATCTTGCTGCTTTAATAACAATTATAATGATGATGATTTCATATTTTGGCACAAGGCCGGCAATGTTGGAGGAGCAGGGTAAGTTGATTACATCAACCCCAGTGCTCAGCTGGTACTTACTTTATTGACCTCAAAAGGATGACAAGCACAGTTGACCTCACAATTTGAACTCAGAACATGAAAACGGATGAAATGCTGCTAAACACTTTGCCCAGCGTGCTAACGATTCTGCCAGCTTTCTGCCTTAACAACACGTGTCCGTTGCCAGCCTCGCCTGGCCCTCGTGCCGGTGGCACATAAAAAGCACCATCCGTTCGTGGCCGTTTGCCAGCTCTGTCTGGCACCTGTGCGGGTGGCATGTAAAAAGCACCCACTACACTCTCGGAGTGGTTGGCGTTAGGAAGGGCATCCAGCCGTAGAAACACTGCCAGATTTGACTGGGCCTGATGAAGCCTTCTGGCTTCACAGACCCCAGTAGAGCCGTCCAACCCATGCTAGCATGGAAAACGGATGCTAAACGATGATGATGATGATGATGATGAATAATAGAAGAAAAGTACAAAGAATATACTGTAGTTGCTTCTCACATCAATTTAGGACAGAAAGCAACAGAACCATATGTCTAGAGCAGTAGTCAGCATCCTTTTTTGCGCTACAGACCAGTTTCACGCAAGGCAGTTTTTTGATGGACCAGGGGTGAGGTGGAATTTAGTCCTGCACATGACAAAACACAAATTGCATGATATATATATTAATTTAATTATTGCACACATCATGTAATTGTTACATTGTAACATATATCTATGTGTGTGTGTGTGTGTGTGTGTGTGTGTGTGTGTGTGTGTATACAAGAAAGGAAGTTAGTGGTCTTATTATTGTTTCAGTTAGCTTGTGGGCTTAAGTTATCGGTTCATAGAAATAAAAAAGGAAAAAACTGACAAGTGTGGGAACAAGGCTCAGACAGAAGCATTAATTTTCTGCAGACTGTGATAACCAGTAAAATAGAAATAAAAATGAAAAATGTATTCTTTCTGTGTGGCCTGATGCTGTTCTGTAGCCCAATGGTTGTAGACCCCTGATCTAGAGTACCTGGTACTCCATGTTCCTAAATCAGCTGCTGTAAATTGTCTTGTTATATTTTAACTGTATGATTTTAGTGATAGACACATGTCTTATTGGATGTGTTGCTCTGTTCTGTCTTGAACAAAAGTGGAACACTCCATCATGCTTTGAACATTAATAAAATTGCATATTCTTAAGTGCTGTTGAATTATTTTATGAGGCAGAGGGAACATGATCAGTGCATGATTTGAGTCCCACCTGTGAGTCTGTTGTTTCCTATAAGTCTCAAATTGGTGTTTTGAATGCCTAATACCACTTTACACTGAAGATCTTTGTTGCTTATTCCTTTTCAAGGCATTGCTGTGTGGCTAAGAAGCTTACTTTGTAATCAATGTGGTTTTGGGTTCAGTCCCACTGCACAGCACCTTGGGCAACATAATCCTGGTCCAACCAATTCCTTGTGAGGGAATTTGGTAGATGAAAACTGTGTGGAAGCCATTGGCACGTAAAAAGCACCATCCGATCACGGCCGATTGCCAGCCTCGTCTGGCACCTGTGCCGGTAGCATGTAAAAAGCAGCCACTACACTCACGGAGTGGTTGGCGTTAGGAAGGGCATCCAGCTGTAGAAACATTGCCAGATCAGACTGGGCCTGGTGCAGCCTTCTGGTTTCCCAGACCCCAGTTGAACCGTCCAACCCATGCTAGCATGGAAAGCTGACGCTAAACGATAATGATAATGATGATGATGATAATATATATATATATATATAAGAGGATATTTTTATAACTTCATTAAACTGAAGAGCAAAAATAAAAATCGGACTGCGCAGCTGGATGTGTTCAGGTGAGACCGAGGCGAAAGGAGAAATATATTGAAAAATATAACGAATAAACACTCCAATCAGTCAAAACAGCTTTATATCATTCCCAAATTATCAAAAATCGAATATAAATATATACTAAAATAACAGGGCACCCAATGGTAAAATCGAATCATATAAGATATACACATGTACTTGAATGAAAGGTGATAAAACCTAAAAGAGTAATACGAGTGAAGTCGAATGAAGAAAAATAGATATGGAATAAATTCATGCGTAATAAAGGTGACTAAAAATTTAAAGCAATGGAGCTAAAATAATATATATCATTTCATTTCATTTCATCTAGTTTCAGTTCACGAGCTGTGGCCATGCTGGGGCACCGCCATTGAATATAAGAATACAAGAGTATAAATATAAAAAGTAAAATAAATAGTTAAGTGTAAGGAAACCAGAACAGAGTCCATTTAAGCCCATCTCTACGATCATTTCAAAGGATGCTGCTTCACATCGTTAATGTATAATCCATTAAGGAACTCCAACGGCAACACCTTTACATCAGGAGAAAACTTCACATTTCTGGTTATTACATTGTTCAATTGCAGACAAGTTAAAATGGACAAGTTATAAAAACAAAAAAAAGTTGACCGATTGGAATAATGTTTATTCATTATACCATATACCACTGCTTGGCAGCTGGTGTTGGTTTGTTTACCTCCCAATAATTTCGTAGTTTGGCAAAAGACACCGATAGACTAAGTACCAGGCGTAAGAAATAAGTACTGGGATTGATTTGTTTGACTAAACTCTTCAGAACAGTGCTCCAGCATGGCCGCAGTCCGTTTAATGAGACATGTAAAAGATATTAAAAAAAATTGTTGACAGAAGACAACAGACTTGATAAAATATTGTTGTTTACTTTGGTGTTCCTGTTTATCATTATTGTTTTAACATCTGCAGCTGAGCTGTATGAATCTAAAACATGATGGTGGGTTGTTTGAGAAGTTGACTGTTCACTGGTTTACATTATCAGTTTTACTAATTAGTAAAAAGACAAGAGCTATCTTCTTCACTCGGGGATGGAAAATAGCTTTCTGCTTATAACAATGATGTAGTTTGAACACACCAAGTTACTACTGTTTCAGTGTATATATGCATGTAAGTTAGCACACATCCATTGACATACGTCTGAGGCTGGTGTAATTAACATGCAAAAATATCTTTTATGCTTTGAGCTGTTTTCATCTACTACTGCTATGAGTACTACTTGAAAGTAAGGTGTGTCACTAAGAATAAAGGCTTAGATTGCTTTTCTTCTCTCTCTCTCTCTCTCTCTCTCCTCCCCCCTCTCTCTCTTTAATGACTTGCTGGCCTTTTGGCAATACATGGTCGCAGTTATGTAGGGTTTTATCGGTGTGGAAAGAAGGTAGATATGTTCAGGAGAGGAGGGCATTAAATTTTTACTCCAGTTAGCGAGATACTACGTAGGTTGAAGTGGGTTTAATTACTCCACTTGTATTAATGTTGTTGTCTTCTTAAATGTAATTAAGCTTAAAGTGTGTATAATGGATTAACGGAGAACCTTGCCCCTCGCAATGTTGAAACATTTCTCATGGCACCAGCAGACAAAATGAAAAAGGCATTGCTCAGGGGATAGCGAGGGAGATGTACTGGAATGGTCACTCTGACTCACTGGGTTCACACTTGCAGATAGCAGTCTCTACCTTGTTAGCGGTGAGCAGGGATGTGATCCAGGGGACTAAGAATGTCAGAGGTTTCAACTGCTACAGACTCAACTATAAACCTGTCAGAGAGAAACTAATACCTTCACAGTTTGTTTTCCTCATCTTAACAAGCAGCGGAGCCAGGACTGGTTACTGACAACACTAAGTTGCTGCTTTAGAAGGTGTCACAGCATGTGGCATCTCAGATGAGGGACCTATTACCACAGAATGGGAAAATTGTCATACTGTCTAGCCTTATATATATATATAGTGTGTGTGTGTGTGTGTGTGTGTGTATATATATATATATATATATATATATATGCTCTTTTCTCTTTTACTCTTTTACTTGTTTCAGTCATTTGACTGCGGCCATGCTTGAGCACCGCCTTTAGTCGAGCAAATCGACTCCGGGACTTATTCTTTGTAAGCCCAGTACTTATTCTATCGGTCTCTATTGCCAAACCGCTAAGTGACGGGGGACGTAAACACACCAGCATCGGTTGTCAAGCAATGCTAGGGGGACAAACACACACACATACACATATATATATATATAAATATATACAACAGGCTTCTTTCAGTTTCCGTCTACCAAATCCACTCACAAGGCATTGGTCGGCCCAGGGCTATAGCAGAAGACACTTGCCCAAGATGCCACGCAGTGGGACTGGTTGGTTAGCAAGCTACTTACCACACAGCCACTCCTGCACCTATATATATATATGACAGGCTTCTTTGAGTTTCCATCTACCAAATCCACTTGCAAAGCTTTAGTTGGTCTGGGACTACAGTGGAAGACACTTGCGGATATGATGCACTGTAGTTGTGTCATGTGTTTTATCACCCACTACTAACCCTTAATAAACGAATCTTGTTATTTTGAGAGGCAGGGGCAGGATGTAAACTCCTTGTAATACCACTACCTAGCTCTTAGGTGCTTTACAAAATCCACTCTGTTACATGCCTTCAGGCTTGGTAGGTCCCCATTCTGATGAGCCCCTGAAAAATACTATAGTAGCTCCCTTTCCTCCTCTGAGACCAGTTTATAAAAAAAAAAAGAAAAATGTGCCATCACAAATTATGTACCTTTTATTTCCACGTCCAGTTTTGTTGTTATTGTTTGGGAAAACCTCAAAGGAGAGGAAAAGGAATTGCAATTGTTCAGTGTGTTAAAACAATTCAAGTCACTGAAAAAAAACCTTAGATGGTCACTTGATTAGCTAGACATAGAAGCCAAATCTACTTAGATCACACCCTGACATCTTCAGTAGACAGAAAGACAGGATGGTTAGAGCTGAAATAACTTAGCTCATGAGCATCTTTGATTAGGGTTGGGTTGGATTGGGGCTCAGCGGCAACAAAATATAAACCATTCCTTTCTCTTGTAATAAGGTTGTGTGCTATAAATGTTGTCTCTGTGTCTACACTTCAGTACACACACACACCACTTCTAGCTAAAGGCCCACCAGGCTTTTATATATTTCAAAAGACATAAGCATTTTTGCGTGTGCATACACGCACACACACAAATGATGGACTTTTAGATTCTACCTACCAAATCTATTCACAAGGCTTTGGCCAGCCTAACATTGTAGAGGGTCTGAACTCAGAACTATGTGGATGGGAAGTGAACTTTTAATGTGTGTGTGATAGATGATGATGTTGGTACCTTGCTAAATACATTGTGGAAGCAGGGGCTGAGTTTTAAAAATGTTTTTTTAAATTTTTATTTTTTAAAGAAAGTTTAGCTGTTGCTTTGAAGAATCATTAAGGAAATTTACTGGATAGTTGTTAGAATTTTATGTGTAAAAAAAAAAAAATTAGAAACTGTAAAAGGAAATTATAGCTGTGTGTATGGTGATATAGAAAACTAACAATTTCTTTGATACCATGCAAATTTATGATGTTTATGATTATACACACATACACACACATATATACACACATACCTTTTTCCTCCTGTTAAACTATAACATTTTGCTTTATTCTGTAAACTTGTGAAATTTGTTATTTCAACTGTTTATTTTTATTGATTTTTGTGTGTGTTCATTATTATTATGATTATTATTAATAATTATCATTAGTAATATTCAGATATATGCTTTTGATATGCATGTGTAGCTTGATTTAAGTCACCTTATTTTCAGTTTATTTAAATGCTTTATTATTGCTTAAATTTGCTGTTTATTTAATAAATTTATTTCATTTTTCCATATGAATTCCAATTCCATACACATTGTCTTTCATTGAAATGTTCAACATTTGTCTGTCTTTGATGTCTGATCTCCACCGTTCTTCTAAAATGTAAATATGAGTAACTTTATCAATTCTATCAATTTTGAAATTACCCACAACATCTTGGTTAATATTTTCAGTAACTGTTTTAAATATATCCTATATTAAAATCATTTTATAAAAATTAAATAACTTCCATTTATACTGTAAAACCCTTTTAAAATTTTAATTGCTTAATAATTTAAATTAATATTACTTTGTTGACTAAGTAAATTGAGGAAGATATTTGGACAAAAATAAGGAGTTTGGTTAGAATGTTTAAAGAAAAAAAACAACCTTTTTCTCTTTCTTTTCAGCCTTCTCTGACACAGTATAGAAATAGTGAAAGTAGCTGTCAGTCACCCACATCACCACTGTCCCAGACTTCATATTCACCTGTACAATCACCTGGTTTACCACCAAACTCCACCTCTTTAGATAACACTGCCTGTACTGAAGCCTTCTACATACAACAGCAGAAGACTAACCAATTACAACATCAACTGGAGCACTTCAATATGGTATAAGCTTTATTTTTTTGTTTTATGGTTTTTACTTTAGGAAGTTAGTTGTCCTTAAATAAATATTGACTATTTCGTTTTTGGATATGGATTTGAGAGTCAAAACTACTGAAAAGGTTGCAAGATGCAACGAAAATTTTAGGAAAATAAAAATAAGAAAAAAGAGGAAATTTTACCAGTGAGCGTGTTATATTATAAGGCACAAAAAGAAAAGGACTCTCCCCAGACACAGCTAAATATTGACTCTTTACTAATTAAAAAAAAACGCACTTTTTTTCTTATTTAACAAGTTATACAGATTATTAAGAACTGATATTGTTAAACCTAATATACTGCCTGGTTTAACACCACCAGCTGTTTCTTGGATTTTAGGCCTAACACATTACCATCGTATTCTTGAGTGCCTTTAGTTTGTGTTGGGCCTAATACACTATCTGCTTTAAAACCATCATGCTATCCTTGGGATACCAATGCACTGCATAGTTAATACTATCTGGTACATGGGTGTCTTTAGCAGAGTTCATAATATTGCAAACATTCAAACAATCCACTACAATCTTCATTTAGGATTTAACTTGCAGATATTCAGTTTGGATACCGACTTCCTCTATTTTTGTCAATGTGGAAGGCTCTGTCCTTCCTCCTTTTACTAATTTGTATAAAAAGGACATTGATAGGCACAAAGTGCTGTTAGTTTGCTAATGAAAGATGTAATTTTTTTTACTTCTTTCATTAATGAATCTTAATTGAGAGAGGTGAAGTGCTTTCTTTTCTTTTATCACATTTAATGTCTGACTGTAGACTGTACAATGACATTTGACCAGTTATTACCTGAATAGGTCATAGAAAGTTCAAGATTCAATGGAACACTTTTCATTAGGTCTTTTATCAATTATCTCAGCTTTTCTGTATTGGTGTCATTAAAAGACATTATGCTGTATCACTTATGCTGCTATCAGCTTATACTTTCCCCCGCAACAGTTTATCATTTCCTGTTGACAATAAAGATTGCTTCGATTGCACAAAATCATCGGAAACTTTTATGTTATGTTAATTTAGTAAACCTTTGTTCCAACACTTTATATCTAAATATATACTCGTTGCATCCTATCATGAACTTAATGAATGTGTAGTCTGTGTGTGTAAGAATAAAGTAGTATTATTTAATGCTTTGATGTTTGGAAACATATTAGTATGCATGCCATGCAGATAATACAATGCAGACTTATATGTTGCTGTGTATTGCTCTGGTTTGCAACAACAAGGACGTCTTGGTGATCACACAATCTGCTTGAAATAGCAGCTGGAATCTCTTTCAGATCACACTCTTCTATCATAGAAAAGAAGATGCATTAGATAATTTTGTTTCAAGTAAACTGTGCCTGATGAACAGACATGAAGTTTATGGCTGGAATGTCTTTGATGATAAGCCTGTTCACCTGGGCTGACCCAGGGGTTACCAGGTTTCTGATATGAAGTCACACATCATTGTTTATTTAGATACATGGAGACCATTCACCAACAGATTTGCACACAAAGAAATTACTTATGCCAAGTCTAAGATCTCTTGAAATAATAGTATCAATAAGTTGTTTATTGTTTGAATGATGTGCAAAATATCTAATATTTCCTACCATTCCTTTTATAGAACTTGTAGTGAACTATGGTTTCTATGAACATGTATTCTCTATCTGAGCTGTACTAATTGTCCTGTTGTAACTAGTTTCGTGTGGCAGTCAGGCTGGATGGCAAGAGCTTAACTGTGACCTGTTTGCTCTTCTTATGAAACTGCACCTACGTTTTTTTTTTTTTTTTTTTGGTACTACATAGTAATAAGTTATGGTTTAATTTCAAAGTAAATTAGTAAACTGTAACACTCTTTTTTCTGTAATAGTTCACTGGAGCCAAAAATAACCACACCCCTGTTGTTTCAGAAAATAAAACTGGCAAACTAGTTAGAATTGGTATCTGTACTTGATATAGTAATAATAATAGTTTCTAGCATAGGCATAAGACTTTGCTTTTTGATGTCCTTGTGCCTATGTTGGAAACAATTACAATTGCAGAATTGTTAGAATTGGTTCTTTACACTCTGAGTTCAGATACCATCAAGGTCAACTTTGCCTTTCATCCTTCCAGGGTTGATAAAATAAAGTATTTGTTAAATACTGGAGTTGATGGAGTTGAGTGATACTCCTCCCTCACCTCAAAATTGTTGGCCCTGTGACAAAATCAGAAGTTATTATTGTTACCGGTGGGCTGACAGAATTGTTATGCTGGCTGACAAAAATGCTTTCTTCAAGATCTATGCATTTGGAGTTCAAACCTGGCTGAGATCAATGTGCATCCTTTTTGGGGTTGATAAAATTAGCACAAGTTGAATATTGGAGTCAATGTAATTGTCCTCCTCCTCCAGCTGCTCCTCTTCCAAATTGCAAGCCTTGTGCCAAAATCAGAAAGGATTATTTTTATTATTATTAACATTAGCATTTACAAATCTTTGTCTTTCATCATCCTTCAGGAATGAATAAAATAAAATAGTACTGGAGTTGATTTAGTAGACCATATCCCTCCCCAAATATTTCTAACTTAGTGCCAATGTTAGAAATCATTATTAATATTACTAAATGACACATTACCAAAGACTTGATCTTTGGAGTTATTTCTACCATATTCCTACCAATAATATCTTTTAATTTTTCTCTAGACTCTCCTGTAGTTAGGCCACATTGTGTATAATTTACCTTTGAATCTACCTTGATTAGAATATGTGAAAAGTGTAAAACATCTCAGCTGATTGTAGTATGTATAGTTATATGAATTAACTACTGACTGACTTTCTCTTTATACTAATTAGTTGATAATTACTTTAATTATTGATTGTTCACTTCTAATTATGGCAATATATATATTTTTTTAATAGAACATAGCACATTGAGAAAATACTGTAGTGGAAGAAGAAACTGGTGTTAAAAAATGTTTTAGGGTATATTTCTTTTAAATTAACTTTGTTGACATTTGTATTTCCAGCTTCAAGATAATCAACCAAGTCTAAATTCTTGCAACTCCAACTCATTAACTAACCTGGCTGGTTACTCAATTTCACCTCAAACATTGGAATTCACTGAAGAGGATATGCAGAGCCTGACTGCCGTCACGGGTGGTAACCAGGAATTTAATTTATCATCTTTCTACTCGGATTTGAATCCCCTTTGTACTCAACCACAGCAGCAGTTGTTGAATACAGCTGTGACATCACCACAACACCAACAGTCACCTCAACACCACCAAACCAGCCACCAACAGCAACAGACACAACAGCAACATACACATCCACAACAGCAGCAACCATCATCTCCACACCATCCACATCAACAGTTATCACCACAAAATAACAGTAAGATACCACATATCATATTTACTGGTAAGCAATTTTTTCCAGTTTCATATTTTAATTAACTTATCCTTGTATTCCTTCTTTTATTCTGAATTTCAATTGATTAATTCAAATTACAAGTAATTGTCCTTTTTCATTGTTTCTTGCCAACTTGTAGCATTGATTGTTCTTGTTAGCCTCTCTCTTGTTTTTTTTTTTTTTTTTTCATTAAGTCAGTCCTTATTACTTCTGTCTGGTTATTTCTTGGCTTATTTTATGTGCTCTGGTTTAGGTCATAATAAAAGTCTTCACCTTTCTCTCTGTTTAATATTTGTTACAGGTTTATTTTCACTGAATTTTCAAACCTCGCACAGCATTGCAATTCTCTATATACCTTTTAATATTCAAACTATGCTAGCAGTTTTTCAAAAATTCTATCACTGCAGATATAAGGTTTTGACTTTCTCGCTTGTAGTTAATAATTTCTCTTTTAATTAATCTTAATCTCATTATGATAGTTACTGAAATCTATAATCTGTTAATCTGAACTACTAGCACTGTTATGTATACTATGTGTACTAGATTTGTCATTCCACTTCATGCCTACCTGCGATAGTATAACAATCACACTAAATGCACTCATACCTTTATTTTATATCATTTTCTCTATTGGGTGATACACAGTTGATTTGTGTGGAGTAAATGTCTCAGCAACCATATATATATTTCTCTCAATTTCAAAGTTCCTCTGCTACTGATAATCTAACCAGTTGCTTACTTAAAAGATATTTCTTGAAAATTTTTGTTCTAAATACAAAATATACATTTATTCCATCCTATTTAGTTTCACTATCGAAAGTAAACACAGTAATTAAACCTCGTTACCTCTTCTCCCTCTCATCATAAAAAGAGATTGATCAATCTATTACCACCTCATTGGAGATCAATTATTCCTTCCTGTTCACAGAAGAAATATGGCTTATAGTTGTTTATTGTACACACAGACTTTGGCAGAATTTAATTGGTCTACCGTATGCAGTGCCAATATGAATTAAAGACACTCTATGGCACTGATAGGATTAGTAAAAATAATGTATGTTAAACATAGAAAGGTATATTTTTTGGTCAACTGTAAACAGAAAAGAATAATAAGTCTCTGGTGAAACATTGAATTAAATTAATAAATATGTTTTATTACGTTAAAACATTAAAAGCAAATTACTGATGTTTAGTAGTGATAACAATGAATTTCTTTGACAGAAAAATTCCATAACCATGTGTGTGTGTTATATATATATATATATATATATATGTGTGTGTGTAATTCTTTAGCATTGAGATTACTGCCAAATGTAATGGTCATGTATTCACATTGTTTTACATTGATTATGCATTATCTCCTAGCTTTGAGATTATGATGATGTAATTGTACATTTTTAGAATGACATAGTTGGGTAGGTATGAGCGGTCACATCTGGCTGGTTTTAAATACTAAACACCACACACACACACACACATGGAAGATCATGTGGTTTTAAAATGCTATCTGCTTTCAACAGGAAATCTAAAATCTCTGTTCATTTAAAACATATACAAGTTTTCATTACAGATTTGCTTATCCAATTGCTGTATGGTATGTTAATTAATTCACATTGCTAGCTCTCACACTGTTATGCCTATCAGGTAGACCAGTTTCGTTGTGTTGGAGTTTTCCTATAAATAGCTCTAAGCTAATATTCTCTCTGAAAATAAGAAGTTGGTGATCTCTGATGAGGCATTAATAAACTTAATAAACATTGAAAGTATTCAGATTCCAATTTGTTATGCCTCTTGTTTTATCTACTTTTACAGTCCTCTTTGTCTCATGTAATATAATTAATTACTCTTAAAAACATAGATTCATTTTCCTTAGCTATCTTACCAGTTACTTAAGTGATCTTGTTTTAACATGCTGACTAGTAACATCCCTAATGTGCTCAACTCCTCATTCAGCTGTAGGCAGATTCACATCCTTAATACCAGCATACCACTCTAACCATCCTCAGACTATTTCTTGCATTACCTCTCCCCCCAGGTCCTTTGCTGGAAAGAAATTTTGAATGTGTTTCATTTTTGTTTTAAAATAATTCCAAGTTCAGTTTTTAGTTACAGTTTCTTTTTGTAATTGTCACCTAATACCTTTCTTTCAGTTATCAGTGTTTGATATTGAAATATTTAGCAATTTCAACCCTGATTAAGCGAACAAAGCAGTGAATTTTCCTTTATTCCTTAATTGAGAATTGTTCGTGAAGGCTGGAGTTTGACATGACAACTTAAAATTGGCCATGAAGAGAATATACATTTTATAGACTTAACTTTTTGGCAAATGATACCTCCCTTCATCCCTCAGTATTCTTTCAGATTAAAGCATCACACACACATAACCTGGACACCCTTATATCAGATATGCACTAATTACATGAAGAAAGGCCATTAGTAACATAGTTATATATATATACACACACACACATACACCTGTCATTGCCCTTACAGGTCTAAGAGTGTCTACCAGACTAACAAAACCACTACCTGTATGATAGTATCACTATTATTTAACTGTTACTGCCAATTTGACAGTACCATGGCCAGTCTAACCATGTTACGACTTATCTACTAATGTAATGAGTCTAATGGTATCACAGTCAGCTTAACGATGTCACTCAGTCTACTTGCTATTACCAGTCTAAGAGTGCCACTGTCGGTCTGAGTCAGAATTTGCCTAAAAGTGTTAGTATCAGTCTAATTGTGTCATACTCACTACCATACTAATGAAATCACTACTGCTCTAACAGTGTTGCTATTAGTATAAACACATCGCTACTGAACTAACAGTGTTGATAATATCTTAAGAGTCACTACTAGTCTAACAATTTCATTGTCTGTCTAAAAGTGTCACTACCTGCCTAAAGACATCAGTCTAATTATGTCAACCAGTTTAATAGTATCACTAACAGCTTAATGTTGTCACAACCAATCTTAACAAGATCACAACTACTCTAATAGTGCCGCTACTAATTTGAATCATTATCAGTCAGTGTCACTATCAACCTAATAGTGTTGCTCTCAGTCTACCAATGTTGTTATAGTATCACTACTAGTTCACTGATACTAATCTAGTGACATCACAATAAGTTTGTGTCCCTAACAATGCCAATCTAACACTGTTACCACCAGCACAGTAGTGTTACTTCCCGTCTGTCAATGTCTCCTAGTCTAACTCTGCCAGTCTTATACTGCTGCTATCAGTTTAATGATATCACTGCTAGTGTAACGGTATCACTATTAGTCTGTATCACAGTCAGTCTTATTGTGTCGCTGCCACTCACACTTCATCTGTTTCACTACCAGTCTAATAAATGGTGTCTGTGTCACTACCTATCTAATTGTTCTACTGTCATTACCAAGTCTAATCAAAAAACCCAAATATAATACAGAAAGCTAAAACTAATCTTTTTTTTTTATGTGTTTACTAATTGTTTCCCCTCTGCTCTGAAGTCCTTGTCTATTTTTGCTGTACCAGCTAACTGTATACCTTCCACATAAAAATTTCAATTTAATTGTCACTTTTATTGTGTCAATGTCTAAAGAAAGTGCAAATCTTTTACTATTTATATCCCTGCTGTTATTATTGAAAGTAAGAATATTTACATTGCATTATTACCTTGCCATGATATCAACAAAACAGCTTGCAGCAGCCATTCTGTCTTTGATGACAAGCTATTTCCTATGTAACACTCCAGGATTCTCTTGTCAGCAATTTTCGTTTCTGGTGTTGCTTAAACAAAATAATCTCAACTCTGAACTGTATAAACATATAAATAAGAAACCTTCATACATGAGGAGTGTTACCATTTACAAAAACTCACTTTTACAATACCTGTCTAAGGAATACTTACCTAATGGGCTGTGTAATGATATTGAGAATACCTGTGTGAGAATGTAGTTGTTAGAAATGAAATTCAGCCATAGAAACGAATGGGCATAAAATGATGATAATTTTTCATATTTGTATACACAATAATGTGTTAAATAATCACAATGCATTACATTGAACCCAATGTCACTCCCTTGTTGTGTGCCTTAGCTGTGGCCAGTGTCTGTGAAATAAATTAACAGAAAAAATTAATCTCAAATACACTCATACAAAGAAAATTTGCGTATTTGTGCCTTACATAAACCTTCCAGGAAATTTAGATGTTTCTGCAATACTCAGTCATCAATGTAGTGTGTTTATATTATCATCATTTAGCGTCTGTTGTCAATGTTGGCATGGGTTGGATGGTTTGATCAGGGCTGGTAAGCTGATGGGGCTGCACCAAACTACAGTCTGATCTGGCAGTGTGTCTACAGCTGGATGTCCTTCCTAATGCCAACCACTCCGAAAGTGTAATGGGTGCTTTTACCTGCCACTGGCATGGGTACCAGTTGCGTGACACCAGTATCTGCCACAACTACGATTTCACTTGGCTTGATGGGTCTTCTTCTCAAACACGGCATAATGCCAAAGGTCTCGGTCATATATCATTGCCTGCATGAGACCCAGCACTTGAAAGGTGCTTTTTACATGCCACCAGCACAGATGCCAGTTACATGACACTGGTGTCTGCCACATTGCCCCTGTGAGGCCCAATGTTCAAAAGGTGCTTTTTACATGCCACCAGCATGGGTGCCAGTTACGTGACACCGACAATGGCCACAAGTGTATTTTCCCTTGGCTTGGCGAGTCTTCTCAAGCATAGCATATTGACAAAGGTCACAGTCACACTAGTCATTGCCTCTGTGAGACCCAATAATTGATGTATTTATATTGTTATATATATATATAAAGCACCCACTACACTCTCGGAGTGGTTGGCATTAGGAAGGGCATCCAGCTGTAGAAACACTGCCAGATCAGACGGCCTGGCACAGCCTTCTGGCTTCCCAGACCCCGGTTGAACCGTCCAACCCATGCTAGCATGGAAAACGGACATTAAACGATGATGATGATGATGATATATATAGGGAAGAATATTTTGTTTATACTTGTATATGTGTGTGTGTGTCTCTGCTTCCTATCTTTGAAGTCTTGGGTTCAGTCCCATTGCATGTTACCTTGGGCAAGCGTCATCCACTAAAGCCTCTGGTGGCCAAAGCCTTGTCAGTGGATTTCATTGAAACTGAAAGAAGTCTATTGTTTATACATGTGTGTGTGTTTGTGTACTTTTGTCTTGATATCATGTGTTGGTTGTCAGCAAAGACCACTGTCATACAAGCAATGTTGCTCATTTCCAATCTTAGTGAAAAAACAAACTTGTCTGGTCATACAAAATTTTACTTTGCTTGGAAACAAGTGAACATTGGCAACAGGAAGAGCATCCAGCTGTAGAAATTTTGCCATAACAAAATTCCATACGACCATGGCAAAATGGATATTAAATAATAATAATTATAATTGTGTGCCTGTTTATTTAGTGATGTCTGTATGTATCTGTGTAATTTAAGTGTGCATATTTGTGCACCTCCATAGTGAAGGGTATTGTTATGCCTATGTATGTTTATGTAGTGATGTATATTTTATAGTTATGTGGTATATCCATATGCCTATAAGTCAATGTATGTTTTTTTTTTATTACTGTGTACCTGTGTGCCTATGTATTCCTTTTCTTCATTCAGTTTCTTCTTTGCCCATCCTTATTAGCTCTACCATATGTCACCTCATTTATTAACACTCCCCTCTCAACTAATTATCCAAATGTTTATTCCACTAATGCTGTAACCTGGCCTTGCATATACACATGTATATTCCTTCTACTTGCATCAACTTAGAAAATTTCACCTGAATATCTCCTGCATTAACCAGGGAGATCCTGCAACCCTTATGAGACCGGTTCCTCCTTATCAGGCACAGAGTATATTTTAGGGAATTTGATTGTTGTTTCCAGCAAGTCTTGGGTTTAGTCCCATTGCATGTTACCTTGGGCAAGTGTTATCTACTAAAGCCTACTAAATCCTGCACTGGGGCTCCTTTGTTTGTGTATCTGAATATACTTTGATTTATGATGTTGTTCTCCTAAGGTCAGCCCTGTTTGAACAGATCTTTGACTAAAGCCAATTTAGATATGACCATCTCTCTTTCATTCCAATATAATCTATCTAGGATTACATTACCCAAAGCTTCCTTCCCATTTTTTAAAAAGCAGTAGGGTCTGATTTGCAGTAGATATGACTGCTATTTCTAGCAGGTCAAGTAACCACATAGAAGTCCCTTCATTGGTTCAGATTTGTGTGTGTGTGTGTGTGTGGTCCTGCACGTATACTGTCATGTATTTGTGTAGGTAATGATTCATGCATGTGAGAAAATGTGTTTGCTGCTGTTGCTGCTTATGGCTCCAGGCCAGCCTTGATAGAACAGACTTAGGATACAGAGGTTTCCACCCATGAGCATGCCATCATTTTGTATATCAATGAACTATATTGTTCAATGTATCCTTTAGATGGTAGGGTGCGATTTAAGGAGGATTTATTTGCTACTTCTAGCAGGTTGAACATCCAAGCAGAAGATCCCGCATTCGTTTGTTGTGTATGTTGCTGTGTGTTTATAAGGGTTTTGATTAGAGCATATGGTCATGTGTGCTGTTATGTTTCTATGTGAATACTCTTGTGTGTGGACATGTTCATCTGAGTCTCATATTTGTATGAGAGTAAGTGTATTTATAGGAATGTGTGTGTTTGTGTGTACATATGTACAGTAATTATATAGAACTATATAGATGGGATGTATTTGATAGAAGCATTTATATTAGAAGAGGAAGCTTATGGCTTACTTAGAAAATAAGAAATCTGAGCAAATGATGGGACCTCTTACATGATTATATAACTTGCTTAAAATAGCAACCATATCTCCTTCAAATTACGCCATACCATTTTTAAAAGAAAATGTAGTGGGGAGGGAAAAAAAGATGAGATGGTCATAATGGACTGTCTTTGATCACAACTGTGTTTGATTAGGAGGGACCTGGGTCTGCACAGCTACAACAATTGCAGCAACATGTTCTCTACAAAGAATATATAAGGTCTCAGAGAAGAAGGCTGTTTATACTTTCCTAAAACTGGGGTCTACAGTACTTGATTTTCTGCAATATTGAGCTAATTAAGGCAAAACTCTACCTCTGTGTAGAATGTTAGACTATTACAGGCTATTTTTGTCATTACTTTTCACTAAGGTAGAATTATGTGTCCAGCACAATAAAGTTTTTGCATGACTGTATACCACTCAGCTACTTTATGTCTACTCAAAACTAATTGGGGGTGGAGAGAGTGACCTAAATCCATAAACCAAGTGAGTATCATAAAAGGCAAAATGGCTGCAGAATCTTTATTAAATTTCAAGATCAATGTTTTAGTGAGGATCTCAGAACAAAACGTTTTTATTAACTTTTGTTTGTTTTACTTGTTTATATCTATATATAAAATTTAGAGGACTGACCACTAAAAGTGGATAGTCTGTATGCTAGATATAGATGTCAGAATCGCAATTTTCCACAAAGAATGTGTTCTCAAGAAAAAATGGCGATTTTGACGTCTATATCTAGCATACAGGCTGTCCACTTTTAGTGGTCAGTCCTCTAAATTTTGTATGAAAAATTTTTTAATCTTCAGATTTTTTAAAATATGCTAGGCCACTGGTTTTAATTGATTAATATCAATTTCTACCCTTATTTAATTTTATATATATATATATATATATATATATATATATATAATATATATATATATATATATATATGTGTGTGTGTGTGCATGTATATATGTAGGGTTGTCAGATAAATTCATTTATTTTTCCAATTATTTTGATCTTTATTATTCATCAACATTTTAACAAATCATTCAATAATACATTCTCCTTCCTTGTTCATGATTTTGCCAGCATTCACCTAACTTGTCAATGCCTTGATACTAGAAATCACCGGTCTTGACTTGTGCAATTCATCAATCGATGTCTTCAGTTCCACATCATTGTTGAACAAAATGGTGGATGCAGAACTTCCGAACCAATCTTGAATAGCATTTTTGGTAAAATTAGGAATCTGGGACCTGGAGTTTGTCTTTTTCATTCAGAATGTGTGGCACCCATGCAACAAGTTTTTGAACATTGCCTACCAGGTGAAGGTGACGGGTGACTATGTCATGGGAGTTTCCCATCAGCTGGGCTAATCTCCGAGTGGATTGGCTTGGACCCTTGTGAATGAGCTCATTCAATTGATCCTCATTGAACTGAACAAGTTGTCTGGAATGTGGAGAATTTGTGAGGTTAAATTTCCCCTCCTTGAAGTGGGAAAACTATTTTTGTGCAGTTCTCTCTGCATTAGCACTTTCTCCATGCACACTACTGATGTCTTGAACAGCTTTGACAGCTTTAGGACCTTGATTGAAAGCAAAGAGAAGCAGGTGTTGAAAATGCTCATTTTTTGTCCTATCTGGCACAGTATCATCATTTGTCTGAAAAGAGGTGAAATTTGTTCAAATTTGAAAAACAATAAGCAAAAGTTGTTGAGGAAGAACAGAGCCTGAAAAAAACAAAAAACACTATAAAACACATGATGAAAGCATTTTTATGTTAATTCAAATAACATTGGAAAGAAACAAATGAATTTATCTGATAACCATATATATACACACACATACTCTCACACACATACTCACGTAAATTAAAGTTTTAATTGTGCCACTGAGTAGATAGGAAGCAATTAATTCATATGAAATAGAAAAAAGAAGATTCATATACCATCATCTAAGCATGCATCTATGGCTGACAATGTGCATGTGTATAGGTTAAGTGCTTTAGTGACTATATATATATATATGAAATGGCTTCCATAATTTGTACACAAATCCCAAATCATTCTGAACTTATGATGAAGAAAATACCAGAGGGAAAGTCCCCCACTGAGGTAAAACAGGGACGATTCATGAAAAGAAATAGTGAAACGTTGACAGTTGTAATGGTGTGGTAAGCTCCCTCCTTTCTAAGATGTCTCACATTCTCTAAAACACACGACACACTTTCTCACTCATCTCTCATACATGGCACTCTGTAGACAGTATATACTGAAACACTCTCGTTATTCAAATTTCTCATTTAAAATCTATATCTTTGCAAAGTTAGTATAGTGTTTCAAGTATCACGGAAAGTAGCACATAAATTTGTTTGTTTCACTTTGAAATTTGTTCATATTTATGAAATATTCACGTTTAATACTCTGTGAATAATACTGTAAATTTTTTTTATATTTGGAATATTTGTGTGTGTGTGTGTGTGTGTGTGTATGTCCTGCTTTCAAATGACCTAATTTATGTTCTGCAGGCTCTGTGCAAAAAGACAGATGGATGCCAACTTTCTCCAGTCAGTTGCAAGTTTGCCATTAGGCTGGTTATTGTTTGCTCTTCCATGTTGAAGAGTCAGATTTCAGCACCTGGGCAAGGTCAGGTGCTGCACCTTGCAAAAAGCTATAATTAAAGAAAATGAGTCACAATTGCATTATCGACTGGTCACAAGTGTACATCATGTCTTTGTGAAACTTTAAGTAATGCAAATCATTTCCTCTTCAGTTATCTGTATGATCTCTTATAAACCTTACAAAATGTATTGAATGCTTTTTTCTTTTGTTCCTACGCATACTGGCTGTGTGTTTGTGTTATTTGTGTTTTATTCATGTTTTGAATGTATGAGTAAAATTATATTTAAATGTGAGGTATACTAGCCATCTCAATATGGCTAACCACTAAGGGTGGGTGTTACTGTAGCTTGTAGCCCCAGGAGAACATCGTCTCAAGCTACAGTAACACCCACCCTTAGTGGTTAGCCATATTGAGATGGCTAGTATACCTCACATTGTCGTGCAGTTACTGTTTACACCTCGTTCAGAGATTTATTATATTTAAATGATTTACATGTAAATACCCTTCAATTATCAAAAGTCCCTCCATCCCAGAAGCACAAGGAATACTTTTTTTTCCTATTTGGGTAGTTTGAAGGGGAGCATAATGTGCAATGTAAATCAATCTGTGCTTCAGTCCCTTTGCATTCATACATTCTGCAGTGCTCTTGAGCCAGAAACCTTATTCAATGACTTATTTTCATAGTTGTGGAGTTAGCCTGAGAGGGTCTTTTACTCCAGTCCTAATAAAAGTTGTAACAGCAGTCAAATAGTGTATATGAAAATATGTGTATATGTATGTTTTAGCAATTGCAATCATTGCCATGCTGGAGCTCTGCCTTTGTGAAACAATTTTTCTTTCTGTATTTTTTAATTGATGTAGTTTTTATAAATTTGATTTTACAGTTATTTTATTGTAAATGTATTTGATTTTTTTAAAAAAATTAATTTTTATTTGATTCTATTTATTTTTATATATATATATATATATTACATTGAAAACCTAATTTATCAAATTTATTTTTCTGACCCTCCCCTTGTTAAGTACTAGTTTGGTCTGTTGTTTACTTACTGTTTGAAAATCCTATTTACTAATGTCTATTAGATAGGCCAGCAGGGGACTGGAAGTATCTGCTCCAAGATGAAAACACCAACCCGGGTAATTTGAAATATTTTGGATTGTTAACAAAAACAAAAAAAAAATCAGTAAAACAAAACTGCACTGTTGTGTTGCATTTGTCTTGCCTTTTTTTTTTTAATAGACAAGAGTCACACAATTTGCATAGATTTTAGATGTAGGATGTTTAATGCTAGATGATGTTCTGTCTTTCAGTATTCTCTTATTCACCTAACTTCAACAATGTTGTTACTTTTGAAATTTGGATATTCTAATCTTTTCCTTTTGGAATTTTCTTTTTCCATTTCTTTTTGTTTATGTTATTGTTATTTTTATTTTTGTTTTAGTTTTCTTTTTATTTTACTAAAGTCCTCCACATTTACCCTACCCAAACTAATTGATTACCCCCCACCAAAAAAAAGAAACAAAAAAAGAAAAAAATTTCAGTTACTTTGCTTAAAATTAATAATTTGCTACAGTTTCTTTTTTCTTTCCCTAGCAATTATAGTTTGCAATTGTGTGTGTGTGTGGGTAGGTGTGAGTGTGTAATTACCAAATGTCTGTTCCTCTCTCTCTCTCTCCTCCCCCCATTTTATTGTTCTTGCTTATTTAATGCCAGCTATTTACACTTAACGAACATGTGGGGTGATTGACTTGACTATCTTCATGTAATTATTAGCATAAATTTATTTTAATAAGAATAATTTCAAAACAAGATCAGTCGCAGAGCACAAACCTCTGCCAAGGTAGCACCAACATCCTCTCGACAATTAGCCAGAGATGATTTTTAAAATGAAAATGTCTGAAATAAACTCGACTGCTCTCACAAATGAGAATACTGAAAATGAACCCAATCACTCTCAAAAATTAAGTTAAAAAAAAAAAAACAGGAAAAATAATCCAGAGTCCTTGTCCAGTACCAGATTGATCCCAAAATCTAATCAGTTCGTGCCAGTCACGAGACCAAATATTCCTGAAAGTTTCATTCGAATCCATCCAGCAGTTCTTGAGATATCTTGTCCACAGACAAACAAACAAACACAACTGAAACAATACCTCTGTCAAATGTATACCTCTTTTTTTTTTTTTTCCTCTCAATATCTCAGGACATTAGTAGACAATATTGGTAAAGAGTAAATATCCGCTGTGTGTGCATGTGTGTTAAAAAATTGAGACAAAGTAGGGGCCAGATATTTATAGAAGAGCCCCTGACAGAGAAGCTAACATACAGACATGACTGCAAAATAAAAAAATAAATAAATAAACAATGTAATTAAACTCAAAATTAAGTTTGACAAGTACTCCCCTACACACACACACACACTCACGGACGTGTTTGTACGTTTACTTTGTATTTCAAGAGTTAGACCACAGTACTATGCTGGTACTCATTTACAACTGAGTAGACCGGAGTAAAACATGAAGTGAAGTGTCTTGTTCAAGGATACAATGATGCATTGCCTTGTACAGGAATTGATCTCCCTGTCTCACGATCATGAGCCCTGTCCCGAATATAATTGATATCTATGTTTTAAATGTTTATAACGACTTTCCTGCAATGTAACGACTTCATTTTTATCATAGATTGAAGTCTCTTGCCGAACAAGCAGAACTCCATGACATTCATGTAATGTTTTAAAATCAATTATTTATTTATTTATTTATATTTCATAAATAGCAATTGCACCTCTGTTCGTGCATGACTAGGGGTACAGTGAACCAAATGGTTTTCTGTATGCATTGTGCATTTATTAGTATGAAGGCAGCAAAGTGTCTATTGTGTTGTGCAGTGTAATATTAGGCTCTTCTTGCCTGGTTGATTAATATATATATATATATATATATATAGAGAGAGAGAGAGAGGGAGAGGGTGAAAAATGTCCAGCTGGTTATGGAAAAAGAAATAAAAAAAGACCCTTACATATGGTGTAGCAACAAATTGAAGAGGAAGTTAAGAGTGAAAGCACAATTGTGGAGCATTTCTAAAGTGATCTAAAATAGTCATAGACCAGTAAACAGATCTAATATTTTAGTGATGTTGCCTGAAGTAACATGAACAACAACAACAACAACAGCAAAATTAAAATAGCACATACACGCATACGTGCACGCACGCACGCACTCACATGCGGTGCTCAGCCTCTAATAAAAGGAGTGGTTTAACATTGTTAGTTTGTTACAATCATGAAATGCCACTAACAACACTTTTTCACTTAGATCCATTTAGACAACATCCTATTTCTTTCCCCACCACCTCCTCTTGTTAGCTTGTAGTTTCAGCTACCTAAATTTCACAGTTCATAACCACCGATCTGCTCTCGTTATTTTTAGTGTTCATTTATTTTTAAATAATGTTTCAATGAACTGACTATCATCATCATCATCATTATTATTATTATTATTAAGAGCTATGGATTGGCAGAGCATCGAAAAAGAATGACTTGTAGCTTTTATGCTGGCTCTTTGTTCTGACTTGAAATCCTGTTGAGGTCAGCTCTACTTTTCAACCTTTTCGGCCTGATAAAGTACCAGTTAGGGCTTTTGGTATTAATACTACTTCTGTCTGTTATAGTCCACCGACTATTTGTGACATAAGTGCCTGAAGAAACACTGATGTTCTCTCTCTTTCTCTCATATATATATGTGTGTGTGTGTCATTGATGGGAGATTCAGCTGCTATGTTTCCACCGGATGTCTGTCAGTGAGGAGTCCAAAATAAGACAAAAATCATGTGATCTTGCAGTTCTTGTGCTAATAGCAGACACCATGAGTTCATATGAGAGGTTCTCTCGAGGTAAATGGAATAGTGTGTTCTAACATGACATTCAAATTAAGTTGGAGATAAAGATTGCCTTTATATATATATAGATGTGTGTGTGTGTCAAGTGTATATGTGTATATATCACAGTCAAGTGTAACTGCCTGAAACTGTAAGGACATCTAGTGACTTGACTGACGAAAGAAGGCCATGAATGAACTGTCCATTATATATATCTATATATATATATATATATATATATATAGGCACAGGCATGGCTGTGTGGTAAGATGTCTGCTTCCCAACCACATGGTTCCAGGTTCAGTCCCACTGCATGGCACTTTGGTCAAGTGTCTTCTACTATAGCCTAAGGCCAAGCAAAGCCTTGTCAGTGGATTTGGTAGTCAGAAACTGAAAGAAGCCTGTCGTGTGTGTATGTATATATATATATATATATATATATATGTGTGTGTGTGTTTGTGTTTTTCCCATAGTGTTAGTATGTTTGCATCCCCATAACTTAGTGGTTTACCAAAAGTGACCAACAAAATAAGTTCCAGGCTTTAAAAAAAAAATAAGTACTGGGGTCAATTCATTTGACTAAAAATTTAAGGTGGTGCCCCAGCATGATTGCGATCTAAGGACTGGAACAAATAAAAGATAAAGGATAACTATATATATATATGTATATATATATATACACACACACACACACACATACATATTGGGTCATCCCATAAATGATACGGTTTTTTTATACATCTTCTATTTTTCAAAATTAAGATAAAGTTCTTTTTTAATCTAAAATATACTCTCCATTCTGTACAATGCTCTTCTGTCTAAATGGTAGATTTGCAAGGTCCCTCTTCCAAACTTCACTTGTCCGTGTTGAAAAATACTCCTCCAGTACTGTTCTGACCCTGTCTACAGAATTCATATTTTTTCTGTCCAAATGATTTTGAAGACTGCGGAATAGATGATAATTGGATGGGGCAATGTCCGGCGAATGTGGTGGATGGGGCAATGTCTGGCGAATGTAGTGGATGGGGCAATGTCCGGCGAATGTGGTGGATGGGGCATCTTTTCCCATTCAAACTGCACCAGCTTTTGGAATGTCATCCTCGCTGTATGTGGCTGAGCATTATCCTGATGGAAGAACACCTTTCATCTAAAGATGGTCATTTTTCTTCTAGTGCTGTCTTAAGCTGCTCACAGTAGATCTCCTTTGTTGTCATTTGGTTTGGGTTTTAAAAGTTCAAAGTGGACTAAACCTTTCATATCCCACCAAACAGATAACAACACCTTGCATGGGTGAAGACCTTTAAGCCTGGGGTGCTGGTAATTCTCCTTTCCTTACTCGTTGTCTTTGTCACTTGGCATTTTTATAGTGAACCCATTTCTCGTCACCAGTCACTATTTGGTCCCCAAAAAGTCCATTCGTGAGACAAGACACTCTGCATGCGATTAGACTCAGAAAATTTGTGATGATCACACACACTGATCTAGGACAGTAAAAGAGAACAGACTGAACATTATACTCATCACATTCCGGGTGGAGTGGCTGTATTTCCAATTACAATAAAGAGATCTTAGTATCTATCACCAAATTAAGGCTCTCTAATTGTTTTACTGGTATGAACTAACAGTACTATCACATCACATTTCACATGAAGATGACAGTGAATTCAGTGGACACTTAGCCTCCATCAGACAAGCAGTTTTGCTCCACCTAAGTTCAATGTTTATGACAAGAGTTAATCCAAAGATATAATTACAAGTTGTAAGTTTGTGTGTGTGTGTGTGTGTGTGTGTGTGATCATTAACATTTAATGTCTGTTTTCCATGCTGGTTTGGGTTCCACAGTTTGACAAGAACTGACAAGCTAGCGGTCTGTGTCAAGGTCCAATGACAGCTTTGGCAATGATTCTGCATTTTGATGCCATTCCTAACAATAACCAGTTTATTGACTGTGCTGGGTGTCTTTTGATGGCGCTGGCACTTGTGTAATCACCACGTGACTTGTGAGAGAAAACCTCTCAGCTGAGTAGGGACGTAGTATTAAGGTAGATGAAAGCATGATAGAAGGATAGGAATGAGTCTCTTGCTGAAGAGGAGCTACATGGCTTCCTCAGCTGGAAAGACAGAGTGGGATGGTAAGGGCGTACCCTTTACATACAAGGTGACTGTAAAAGAGAGAATAAGGACATATATGCATAGTCTGCTTGTTATTCTTTTTTGACAAACTGCTAAATTACTGGGACATAAGAGCCAACACTGGTTGTCAAGCAGTGGGGGGTGAGTGACCAACACAAAGACACACTCTCACACACACATATAATGAGCTTCCACACACACACACAGTTTCCATCTACCAAATTCACTCACAAGACTTTGGTTGGCCCAGGGTTGTCTGAGATACTATGAAGTGGGACTTCACCCAAAACTACATGGTTGCAAAGCAAGCTTATAAGCCATTGAACCGTACCTGCCTTTGCTTTTCTACACTGGCATGGGTTGGACAAAGACTTGGCTGTGGTAGTATTTCACAGCCAGGTGCTCTTCCTGTTGCTTAACCTTAGTGTTTCTCATGCAAGGGTTTCTTTATTCCACTTGTCCATGCAAAACTCAGAGCTGCAATATCTATTGTTTTTAGGCAGCATAAAAATGAGATTGCCATTTTTGCTCAGACTATCATGCAAAAATGTGGAATGTAAACACACGCACACACACACAAATACATACTTGTTTGACCTGACAGATTAAGTAACTATGAAATTAATTGTGCTTTTTATGTGTTATGTGGTCTGATATTACGCTTTGTTTATACTAGTAAAACATTTATATGGACTGAAAAAGAATAATTGTGTGTGTGTGTATATATATATATATATATATATAATATATTCTCTCTCTATCTCTTTCTTTTAAATGTGAGTAGCCATGTTGCTTCTCTACTACAAGAAAATGTTCTACGCCAACCCCTTCTCGCATATCTTAGCTACCATCTAGCATAAGAACGCATCCCTACTCCTCCTTGGTTTGTAGACTTGCAAGTTGCATAGTGAATTCACCTGTACCTGTGTCACACAAAAGCACCCAGTACACACCAGAAGTGGTTGGCATTAGGAAGAGCACTCAGCTGTAGAAACCATGCCAAAGCAGGCACTTAAGCACGATGCAGTCCTTGAATCCATCAAACTGTCCAAACCATACTAGCAAGGTATGTAGACATTAGATGATGAAGATGCTCTGTTAAAACTCTGTATCTATCATGTAAGACCCCTCCATTTTCAAGATATTGGCACATTGTATCTTGACTGTTAGCTATCTTTATTCTGAATGACCCATGGTGTCTAGAAATTTGGAAAACAAAGAGCAATTGCTTTGCCACTAGTTATTGTGCAACTGGAATGATATTTCACGTTCTCTGGGATTTTATTTCTTCTGTGAAAATAACAGAATTGCATGGTAGTTCATTTTCTTTCACAAATTCTTCACTAATTCCTTTTCTTCTTTAATTATTGAAATTTATTGTTGATATCAAATATCAAAGATATATTTAAATAAACTTTTCAATTATAAGCACCAGTTCGAAAGAAAGAGAAAAGGGCACTTGGTTATATGACAGGACTTGACTAATGTATCTGTTGTTTCCAGGACAACTGCTTTACCAATAATACTACAGAGTGTCTACCATTCTGTTTTTTACTCAGATTAGGTTCTATATATTATACCTGTACTAAAAAATATATGTACAAGTATATATAAATACATTATGTGGTTAAAAATGTTTACAACATCATGGTTTCAGGTTCAATCCCATTACACAGCACCCTGGGCAAGTATCTTCTACTATAGCACCAGGCCAGCTGATATCTGAGTGGATTTGGTTGATGGAAACTTTGGGAAGCCTATCATGCTTGTGTGTGTTATTGATAGATTTTTGAGAGCTGGGACAATATGAAATTAAGTGATATACTCAAGGATACAATGCTTTGTCTGGTTCAGGAATTGAACCCATAACTGTATGATTATGCGCTGAATACTCTTAACATTACACCATGTACTTTGACACAATCAAGGAATTCAAAAGGAAAAGAAAACTATCAAATGGAAACTGGGGCTAAATGTGTGTGTTTAAACAAGTACAAGTAGAATATTCCTAGCCATGGGGAATATTACCTTGCTTGGAAACAGGTGAAGGTTGACAACAGGAAAGGCATTTGGCTATCGAAAATCTGCCACAAATTCTATCAAACCTATGCAAGTATGGAAAAGTGGATGTTCGATGATGATGGTGATGGTGGTGGTGATGTGTGTGAATATGAGACTGTTAGAACCCTTTAGTATTGTTGAAGACAAGACACCTTTGAATTGCTGGTTGCACAAAAAATGCATCTGGTACACTCTATAAAGTGGTTGGTGTTGGGAAGGGCATCCAACTATAAAAACCTTACCTAAAACCAAACACAACCAAAATGAAGCCTCCCAGATTCATTTTGGTAAGTAAACCTTTTCAATCGATGCCAAATGGACAATGGACATAAAACGATGATGATTACAATAACAACAAAGTGGTGGTGGTGGTGATGACAGCAGTATGGGTGCAATGTGTATGTGCAAATATGCATAAATAATGCTGTCCCACAGCCTTGCTTGAGCAAACGGTAATATCAACATTCGTATTCCTTGTTGGGATTATTATGATTGGTCACTCTGCACTTTCAAAATGTGTAGGATAAATAAAATCCCTTAAGGGCTGACCGACAGGAAGAGCATTTGGCTGTATTAATCTGCTTCAAATACATTCCTGTCCAACTCTCATGCTAGCATGAATGTTAAATGAAACAAACCAAGTTGTAGATTTCAAATAGCGGAAACTATTTATGTATGATACTAGAAATATTGAAGTCTCTCTGAGACATTTAGAAATTCAATATTTCTAATTTCGGTGACCAGTGAATAGATTTCACTGTAAATATATATATTTGCGAAGGCTTGGCAGGTATCTCAACTAGCAGGACTGGCTACCCCAGACTGATGACGAGCAATGGACTCAGAAACATGCATGTCTTTAGGTGCTAGCCCTAGCTGGTGGGGGTGCTTGCCTCCCCTTCGCAAATATAAGGACACAGGAAATGTGTCAAGGCTGACAGGAAGCCTCGATGCTTCCTAGGGCTAAATAGCAGTGGTGTAATTCCCTTTACGGGACTGTCACGTTATGTTGACAGTATACAACCACTCTATTTCTGATACCTAATTTGAGAAAACGAAGTGGCAAACACACTGTAGTTTAGATAATTGATAATGTGCTCAGCTAATGAGTGATAGATTTATGGTTTGAATCTTGTCATTGGACCTGTTGCCATTGTGTCTCAAACTGGTGCTGTAATGTCATATGTAATTTACATTAAAATCTTAATTCATTTCTTAAAATATTTTAAATGGCTATTCTTTTGTTGTTGTTTTTTTTTTATTGTTGCTATGTCAACTGTTTTATTTATTATATTTTCTACAGCATCACTTTCATAATTCCATTTTATTTTTATATCTTTTGTTTTTGAGATAGTATTAACAACTGATGTAATTCTCATTTCAAAGATCTAAGGAATATTGTTGTTGTCCCCCCCCCACCCCCAATAATTTTATTACATTATACTGGGTACTAGACTATATTTCTAGTGAGAAATACCTACTTCTGTTTGTCTTGATCTCCCTCCATTGAAAATATCTATCAATATACTCGATATTTACTTTCAATAGAAGCAGTTGAGCAGTTAATGTTAGACGCTTTTCATCATTTGGAAAATGTTGGTTTAATTATAGCAATATATGGTCATGATTAAATATAGTAATATATTTAAGGCAACAAGCTGGCAGAAACGTTAGCACGCCGGGCAAAATGCTTAGCGGTATTTCGTCTGCCGCTACGTTCTGCATTCAAATTCCACCGAGGTCGACTTTGCCTTTCATCCTTTCTGGGTCGATTAAATAAGTACCATTTACACACTGGGGTCGATATAATCAACTTAATCCATTTGTCTGTCCTTGTTTGTCCTCTCTGTGTTTTAGCCCCTTGTAGATAGTAAAGAAATAGATTAAATATAGTAATATATGATGATAGTAAGGTGGCAATCTGGCAGAAATGTTAGCACACCAAGCCAAATACTTAGCAGTATTTTGTCAGTCTTTACGTTCTGAGTTCAAATTCCGCTGGGGTCGACTTTGCTTTTCATCCTTTTGGCGTCGATAAATTAAGTACCAGTTGTGTATTGGGGTTGATCTAATCGACTGGCCCCCTCCCCAAAAATTTCGGGCCTTGTGCCTAGAGTAGAAAAGAATATATGATGGTAGTAATTCTTATGTTGGTTGGTATTAATATGCTTTCTACTATGGGCAGAAGGTCTGAAATTTTTTGTTGGAACAGGCTGGTCAATTATGTCAACCCCAGTACTTGACTGGTACTTATTTTATTAGTACCAAAAAAGATGAAAGGCAGAGTTGACCTTGGTGATATTTGAACTCAGTATGTGAAGCCAGAAGAAATGCCACTAAGCATTTCGTCTGCTAACAATTCTGCTGGATTTCCACCTGAAGTGTTAATGGTTCCTGACATAGGCACAAAACTGAATTTTGACAGAGTGGGAAGTTGTTGATACGATTGGCCCTAGCCACTAATCAATTCCAAAAGGAGGAAAAGTGAAGTTGACTTTGACAGGGTGAACTAAGAACATAAAAAGTTGTAACTAAATATCACAATTTATTTTCTCTGATGCTCTGATACTGTTATTCTTTATTATGTTAGAGAAAATAGAATATTTGGGGTAATTTTACATTTCTCAATGACATTAGTGATAGGCACTGGCATAGCTGTGTGATTAAGAAGCTTTACCTCCCAACCAGGTGGTCTTAGGTTCAGTCCTTTTGTGCAGCACCTTGAGCAAGTGTCTTCTGCTATAATTGTTCCTATTATAGGCACAAGGCCTGAAATTTGGGGGAGAGGGACAGTCGATTACATTGACCCCAGTGCTCAACTGGTACTTAATTTATCAACCCCGAAAGGATGAAAAGTAGAGTCAACCTTGGCGGAATTTGAACTCAGAACATAGTGACAGGTGAAATACTGTTAAGCATTTTGTTCAGCGTGCTAATAATTCTGCCAGCTCACCACCTTAGTGTCTTCTACTATAATGCCAGGCCAACTAAGTTCTTGAGAGTGAATTTGGTAAACAGAAATTGAAAGCTCACCACTGTGTGTGTGTATGTGTATATCTTGTCTAGAATATCACCTGGTGGTTGTAAATGAGCATCACTGTCATACAGGTGAGGTTGTTCATTTCCAGTCTTCCATGAAAGAAATGTCTAGCTATGGGAAAATATTACCTAGCTTGAAAAGAGGTAAGAGTTGGTGACAGGAAGGGCATCCTACCATGGAAAATTTGACTCCTGCAAGCGTGGAAAAGTGGACATTAAATGATGATGATGATGATGAGCAAGATTCATGAATGTTCATTTTGGTTTTCATTCCCATAACTTCCCAGTTCACCTTCACTTGAAAATATACCTTCTAAGAAAAAAATATGTCTGGCACCTCACCCTTTTCTTGATTAATTATTTTGATGCAGGTAAAGGATCTTTAGATTGTTGAACTTTTTTGTTTTGTTTTGAAAAAAGGCAGATAAATGACTATTTGTGAGACTTAAGTATGATCATTAAAATATTTATTAATTGATTGATCAATATATATATATATGTGTGTGTGTGTGTTTGAATGTGTATGTATGTGTATAGATATGTGTGTGTAATGTAGAGTGGTGGTCTTTGTACGTAGCATCCCTCCCTTCCTGTTACCTTGACACCAATGAAAAAGTAGTTGGCATGCTTGTCCTTGGCAAGTATGGTGGAAGAATTCACCACCATGATAACTAACAAAAGACTTGAATCCTGAACATTTCCAGATTCTCTTTTGTTTCTCTTTCTTGCATTATATTCTGCATTTTGCTTCACAAAGGAAATATTTGTCTGCCCAATACTACTACTACTACAACGACAACAACCGCAGCAGCTACACTATGTTTTGGAGTTATCTGAAAGCTGGCACTATAGAGGTCCTGGTCTCTACTCCCCATCACACACATTCTCTCTTTGTCTCTCTCTCTCTCTCTCTCTCTGTTCGTATTTTACTCTGTCACTCTCTCCTTTCTCAATGAGGAGTGATTTCTGTTGCTGTTCCTAAATATAGACTCAACCATGCAAGTTCATGAAGTACATATATTTCTGTGTGTACACGTTTGTTGTACTCATCAGATCCATTGTACTCCTCACAATTCCTATTGTATTCATCACTTTACACTCACCATATCCATCCTCCTTGTACTCATCATCACATTCCTCCTTATACTCACCACATTTTGCTCTAGTTCTGTTTTTGAACATGAAACACGACAAACTCTGCACAAAGCTTTTTCATCTCATATATTTCAAGGAAACTGAAACTGTCAGCTGATGTTACTTGCAACAGGCTTTCCACATTGCATGACCACCATTGTGGAAGACCTGTTTAGTTTGAATCTGCTGATTATATTTACTGGACGGAATCAGCCAAACACACTTTGGTTCATTTTTTTTTTTATTCTGTCGCTCTCTCCTTTCTCAATGAGGAGTGATTCCTGTTGCTATTCCTTAATATAGGAATCATTTAAGAATCTATTTTCTATCAAGGCATGTAATGAACAGGTCTCACAGCATTGCAACACCACCACCACCACCATCATTTGTCATCATAAATCAACTGGTATGTGTTGGATGGGTGAGCTGGCAGAAACGTTAGCACGCCGGGCGAAATGCGTAGCTGTTACGTTCTGAGTTCAAATTCCGCCGAGGTCGACTTTGCCTCTCATCCTTTCGGGGTCAATAAATTAAGTACTAGTTATGCACTGGGGTTGATATAATCGACTTAATCCATTTGTCTGTCCTTGTTTATCCTCGCTGTGTTTAGCCCCTTGTGGGTAGTAAAGAAATAGGTATGTGTTGGATGGGATCTCAAGCTCTAAGTCTGATATCATTTAGAGTTAAGCACTCTTTAACAGATCAGAGACTACAGCTTGTTTGTATGTTCCATTTTTAGCATGGTTTCTACAGCTGGATGTCCTTCTCAACACCAACCACATTACTAAGTGTATTGTAGTACTAGCATTATATATGTGTGTGTGTGTGTAAAAATAAAATTTCTTTCTTTCTCTTTCACATACATTTCAACATTATCACACACTACTGAGCATCTGTTTTCTCCCATTATGTAGACTGATCATGATTATTTCTCTGACACTGTTAGATTTTGGTAGTTTCCACTAATTAGTACTACTTAGTCTTGGCTATTTTCAACCTTACAACAATTTGATTTGAGATCCATCTCTCACTTTCTCTCTCTCCACATGCACACACACATACACACTACATATGATGGTGTGTAAGATGCACTCTTGCATAAGATAATCCCCTACTTTTTTGTGGAAAACACAAATTTAATGTTTCATCATATACTTACGCACTGGATATCCCATCCATAATACAGTTGCATTAGACACAATGCAATTTTATTACATTTAAGAATAAAATGTATCTTATACATCAGCATACACTCTGTGTGTGTGTGTGTGTGTGCAGGCATGGCTATATTTACTTTGATGAATTGTTTTTTTTTCCCTCCTGTCTTTTTTATTTTTGTTTTTACAGAAAATTCATGAGTTTTGGATAATAGACTGTTAGAGATGGATAACTTCAGTCAAACTTAGTATGTGTGTGTGAGAGAGAGAGAGAGAGAGAGAGAGAGAGAGAGAGAGAGAGAGAGAGAGAGAGAGAGAACGAACATGTGTGTCATGGAGATAGAATATTAAAATATCCGTCAGATTATCTTGGTCAGTCTAATTTTCTATGGGACCATGACAAATGAATAAACAGTATCAAATGGAAATGTTCTCCATGGTTTGAATGCGAGGGTGTCACATGATCTATACCATTATGTCAGCTGGGATCAGGGAATTAGTGTTGGTTGCATTCATTATTTGTTCGAAACAAGAAACCTGAGCTTCTGTCATTTTGTTGCAATATTCCAAATATCCTTTCCATAAATTTTAACAGGACAACAAACAAACAAACAAACAAACAATATGTGGGGGAGTCTTGGAAACGAAACTAAGAAGAAAAAAAAAAAAGAGAAAGAAATACAAATAATATCTAAAGAAAACAAAAGAAATACAAAATGAAAAGCATTCTAGGTTTTGAAGCGGCCCTTTGAAGAAAGAACTAATGTTATAAACTTAATAATTATGCTCTTGAGACATAGTCCCTGGATTTTTAACACACTGACACAGAACTAGACCCCCTTCTTCTTTGATTACTCTTCTGAGATTACATTTGGATTACACAAGATTAAGATTTTCTTTATGCATCGTTTAAAAATGTAATAAAGCTACAGCTGAGGCATGAACCCAGCTGCTGACTACATACATATGTACGTACATGTGTGTGTTTGGTCTTTTAGTTGTTCCAGTCATTAGACTGTGGCCATGCTGGAGTGCCACCTTGAATGAATCACCACCAGTACTAATTTTTAAGTCTGGTACTTATTCTGTTGGTCTCTTTTCCTGAACCACTAAGTTACAGGAATGTAAACAAGCCAGCACTGGTTATCACATCTACACACACACACACACACACACACAGGTATGCAGTTAGGAAGTTTGCTTCACAATCATGTGATTTTGGGTTTGGCCCCACTGCACAGCTGTGGGTAAGTGCCTTCCTGAGTAATTGTCTTCTTTTATAGTTCCAAAGCACTGAATGAATGCTTTATGAGAGAATTTGGTGCACAAAAATTATAGAGAGTGTTTCATTGTGTGTGAATGTAATTGTATGTTGATATTCCTTGTTGGCATTGCAATTGGTTACTCTACACTTTCAAAGACCTGATATGGCATTGAGGTCAATCTGGTCACCCCCCATTAATTGGGACAAAATCCAGATTTAAAACACTAGATGATGATGATGATGATGATGATGATGAATAAAAACATTCCTTATATGAAAAACAGGTAAGGGTTGACAACATGAAGGGCATCTGGCTGTAAAATCCTGCCTGAAATAATTCTTCATTCAGCCTAATGGTAACATGGAAAAACAGGCATTACAAGAACCATAGTGTGTGTGTGTGTGTGTGTGTATATATATATATATATATATATATATAATCTTGTCACAAGATTATAAAAATAACAGTATTTTGTCAGCTATGACATTAATATATTTATCAATGTACTTATCAAAATAGGTGGACCTAAAGCTAGCTCGGGGCAGGGGTAGAGGTTATTCTGCTAAAGAAACTAAGGGTTTATTAAGTCACTGTATCACAGATGGCTTATACTTTTGTTGCCATGTCTGCGCCAGTCTATTTGGCCTAGATTTACAAAACTTAAACAATCAGAATGTACTCTTCTTATAGTACTTCGCTTTGATCATAAACAGTCCTATTAAGGAGAAATTATTTCTCTGTTGGGGGATTTTCTAGCAGATCAGTGGCTTTTTCCAGTTGCATTTGCCATCAAAGTGTACTTTTAATCCATTTGATACCAACCTGCCCAAGACCCCTGTTTTTTTTTGAGTGGTACAGATTTCCTGTTTTAACCCTTTTGATACCAAGCCGGCTGAAACCACCTCTGGCTCTGTAGTACAAATGTCTTGTTTTACACAAGTTTTGAATTGAAATCTCCCACCAAACCTTAGTCACAATTTATGTTCCTAACATTAGCTTAATGATAACTAAGTTATATTACTAAATCCTTTGTTATATTTAAAATTAATTGAAAGAAACACAGAGCATCCCAACAGAAATATGGTAACAAAAGAGTTAAAGTTATTTAACTTAAAATTCTCTATTAAAACTTCATATTAATTTATGTTCCAAACATAAATTTTGCTATATTCAATATTTTTGAAATCAGTTGAAACAAACGGTTGTATTTTGAGAAAAATATAAATACCAATAGGTTTGATAGGGATGTGTGTCTGTTTCTTTCAATTTGTTCACAAGAGTCATTCCCAGAGCTACCTTGTACACACTGTAAAATGATTGGTAAATGAGCAGAGAAGTGCAGAGTTGTGAAGTCCCTTTAATCCTGTGTAGCTAAGTACTATTCAGCCTCTCTAGTGTTGGTGTCCCCGGTACACTCTGCAAGGTGGTTAGTAATAGAAAGGACTTCCAGTTATAGAAACCAAACCAAATGACACACTTGAGCACCAGACTTTGGGAGCAGTGGCTCCTATTAAATGATACGGATCATGACAACCCATCCCAGCATGAGGGGCGAGTCCAAATTATGAACTGAGCCAATGATTTTGAACTGAAATATTTATTGACTTGACACAAAACTTGAAATCAGGAAAGTGGCGAGGTTCTGTAGTCCACTCTGATTTTAAAGACAAGAGCAAGATTACTGACAACATACACTCATAAGTATTGTTGAAGAAATATAAATGTTAGTACTTTCATAACTTCCTTGGATTCTTTGTGCCAAAAGGAGGGGGGAAAGAGAAAGATGGGGGAGATGTCCTTCAAAAACAGGTAAGGGTTGACAAGAAGTCTATCCAGCAGTAAAAATCCTATCTCAGAATTCATTTGCTAGCATGGATAACAGACATTAAAAGAAACAAATATGCATATATGAGTAAACACACACACACATATACACAATTACTATGTTACTGAATTAATTGATGAGATCTTCTAGATCATGGTTCACTTGGGAGCTGTGCTCCATCATATTGAACAACACAGTAAGAAGAAATTTGTAAATGCAATACTGAAACCAGATAAAAATAGCACAGTTTGGTTTTTAAATCTTTCTCTCCTTCCTCCCACAATGTAAATGATGTCGGGAGCTCAACACTGACCAGTCCACTCTCACTACTGGCCCCTACTTGTGACAGTGTCTTCAATTACTCGCATACATTGCCAATATTTAGATATCTTGTTGCGTCAATTGGTGCTAGTGTTCACTTATCATCACCTGCAGCCAGATAATCTAATTTGTTCTGTGGCATCTGATATTTGTCTTCATATGTTTCTAGTGCTGTGTGATCTGTTACATCTAATTCTATCATGTTCCAGTCCATTTCTTCAAAGCCATATTCTATGTCTGCAATTGTAAATGTGCTAATAGCAGTGATAATGCTTTTGCTGCTCAGAATTCTTCTTTCTCGTTTTCATAGGTCTCTCTCTCTCTCTCACTTTTGTTCTTTCATCTATGTTTAATTACCTATAATAAAAAGCAGCGTTATCCATCTCCTGTATTATCTCCATTTCTATAGAGCTACAAATCATCGGTTTGACTCGTTACTTTACTATGTTACTCTGTCTCCTGTATTGTCAACTTCCTATGATTGCCAAGGCCAAATGATAATTTAATGTCCTCACTAAATCTCCCAGCAATACTGAAGAGATTTTACAAGCTGTCAACTATTCAACTGTGTGCCATTTTAGGTCATCCAAGAGGATGAAGGGGTGGAGTATTTGAACCTAACTCTCTCTCTCTCTCCTCTCTCTCTCTCTCTCTCTCTCTCCCCCCTCTCTCTCACACGACATAAGAGTGCTAGATATGGTACAGAAGTGTTATCACTTGAAAATATATCACTAGATATTTTAGGTGAGACTAAAATTCAGAGTAGTTACTATCTAACACTTCATCATCTTCGTCCTCCTCACCTTTGTTATTCAAAGAGCAGGGAATAGCAGAATTGGTTAGTGTTGACGGTGGGGTAGGGTGGATTGGGGAATGCAGTGTCGTAATTTGTTACATCTCTTTACATCTTGTGATCAAATCCCACCAAATTCATCTTTAATTTTCATCCCTCTAGGGCTGGTAAAACAAGAAAAAATTGCAGTTGCCAATCAAGTAGTGGAGGGGGTTTGATCACCTATACCCATCCCTCAGCGTGTGTAGCTTTGGACCATTGTTAAAAATCATTATGATCGAGGCAATGAGCTGGTGGAATCCTTAGCATACTGGACAAAATGCTTATTATGGGTTTTATGCCTATATCGGAAACTGTTGTTGTTGTTAACTGGCAGAATCCTTAGCATGCTGGACAAAATGCTTAGCATTTCATTCACCTTTACGTTCCAGTTCAAATTCTGCCAAGGTAGACTTTGCTTTTCTTCCTTTTGTGGTCGAGTTGAAAACTGGAGTTGATCTAATTGACTTATCCCCACCCTCAAAATTTCAGGCCTTGTACCAATAACAAAAAAGGGTTATTGTTGTTATTGTTATTGAGTGGTGGGCTGGCAGAATCATTAGCACACTTGTAGTATTATAATTTCGTACATAGACATGCAGTCACATATACATGTTAGCGTACACATGCACACCCACTCTCACAAATGTATGCACCCTTCTACACTATTGTTGTACATCAGTTGCTTATATGTTGTTCAAGAAGTCAGTGGAGACAGAAGCATATAAACATAGACAATTGGGAGTTTCTATGAATGAGTCACAAACTAATTTGGTGAATGAGTGTGACAGAGACTATTCCAAGTAGAATGAATGAAAGGATAAACTTTTGAACTAAGCTATACGGTTGTAATGACTATTCAATCCTTTACTATTCAAATTCCTCCCTCAAATGTAATGCTTATTTATTCATATTGTTTTGAATCAATCAAACATTTATTTGTAGCTCTCAGATTTCTATGATGTGATTGTTTAATTTTAGAATAACATTGTAGGGTAGGTGTGAGAGCTCAAATCCGTTTTGGTTTGGACATAAAGCATGAGGGTGCGTGACTTGGTGATATTTGGCTCATGATTGTAAGGTCACAAGTTTGATTCCCTGGTGGCGCATTATGTCCTTGAGCAAGGCACTTTATTTCCTGTCCATTCCAGTCCACTCAGCTGCTAAAAATGAGTAGTACATATATTTCAAAGGGCCAGCCTTGTTATATCCTATGTCACACTGAATCTCTCCGAGAAGTATGTTAGGGGTATGCATGTCTGTGGAGTGCTCAGCCACTTGCATGTTAATTTTACAAGCTGACTGTTCTGTTGATTGGATCAACTGGAACCCCCATTGTCATAAACGACAGAGTGCCAGATCAAAAGCACTCTAACCATGACAACCCAGCTTTTGGCAGATCTTTAGTACTATTGTGTCCCTGTTTAAAGTGTTTGGGGTTTGATTTGAAGAAAATTTTGCTGCTATGTAGGTGTAGGCATGAGTGTGTGGTTAGGAAGTTTGCTTCCTAACCACATGGTTTTGGGTTTCAATCCCACTGCATGGCACCTTGTTCAAGTGTGTTTTACTGTAGACCGAGGCTAACTAAAGATTTCTCAGTGAATTTAGTGATTGTTGCAGCTAGAGAGGTAAGAGGACGATTTGATTATCAAAGAGAGTAAAGATCAGATTTATACAACTGTGACATTCTGAGTTTTTGATTTTGGCTAAAAGTTTCTTCAGTTATAATCTGTTACTTCAAATTATTTAATATCATGCACACACACGTATATGCATGTATGTATATCCACACACACACACAGATGCATATTATATGTGTGCACATATATAGACACACACACACAATATGAAATGTCAATGATTTGAAAGAAGTAAATGATGAAGGAAATCATTTATTTCTTAAAAGAAAGAGGCGGAGAATCTTTTTTTCTGAAAACATGTTTATTAACCATACTTTTTGATATTGATTTATTTTAACTATGCTTGAGGTTAGGTTTTGTATGAACAAGCAATCTTATGATGCATCTTAGTGTATGAAGCATCTGTGACACATCTTAGTGTATTATTTGTTATTTGGTATATAGATGCATTATAAGATGTTATTTCTCCCTTTCTGGTTGTTGTTGTCGTACATTATTATTGTTTACAATACTTGCCACTCTATACCAGTTGTAAATCTGGACTCATGTGTCATTTCAAGAAATCAATACCAATGGTGCACGTACACACACACACACATGCACACATTTCTTGTGAGGTTGAACATAACATGACAAACCAGTTATCTGTTTAACGTGAGGTTGGTTGTTCATCTTCAACTGTTTCACATCTTATAGTAAAGTATGTTTGTCGTGTGTATGGCTGGGTGTGGTTACGTGCACATTAACCCTTTTAAACCAAAGAGCAGCTAAAAGCGTCTGTAAATCCATTTTAAGCAAGACGACATAGAGTAGTTGAAAGCACATCAAATTTCATTCACTGCAACAAAAATAATGTGCACACACACACACACACACACACACATATAAATGTATACATTAAGAAAATCCAGAATTGTATGAACCAAAAATGAAGGTGGAATTAGATGTAACACTGTGAACTGAATCTGTAAGACATGCACCCAGATAAATGCAGACTTAGTCTAACATTACTGTCATCAATGAAGCATCTCTAATTTTACATAGAAATTTGATTTTGTTTTCCTCACTGGCAACCTCAAGAACTCTGATTTATAGGTTGTGTGATGATGTTCATGGCTCTCTCATTATTATTATTAGAATAGTTTAAATGAAATTAATTAAAATGAAATAGGTGGCACGTAAAAAGCACCAACCGATTGTGGCTGCTGCCAGCCTCCCTTGGCACCTGTGCCGGTGGCACGTAAAAAGCACCCACTACTCTCACAGAGTGGTTGGCGTCAGGAAGGGCATCCAGTTGTAGAAACACTGCCAGATCAGACTGGAGCCTGGTGCAGCCTCCTAGCTTCCCAGAACCATCCAACCCATGCTAGCAAAGAAAACAGACATTAAACGATGATGATGAGGTACTACATCACTTCTAGGATTAAAATTGTCATAACCATTCCTCTCTTGCATAAAACAGGTTTGGGCTTGGGCAGAATGTTGAAATTCTCTGGTTGCAGACAAATCATCAGGAATTCCATTTCTAGGCCACAATAATGTCCTTTATATTTTCCACCAGCAATGACCAAAACAGTGTCTTACAGGAAATAGATTGTGTAGATAGCTGCAATCAATAGATTTACTCCAGCAATCAGCCTCACCAAGATTTGAACTCAGGATGTAAAGGGATGTAACTGAATAGATGCTGCACAGTATTTTAGCCATCACTTTACCACCTTTGCATTTAATTTTAATAGTGATTTCTAATTTAGGTACAAGGCCTGCAAAATTGTGGTGAGTGGGGTTTAGTTGATGACTATGATCGCAGTACTAAACTGGTACTTTATTTTATCGCCCCCTCCACCTCCCAAAAGGATGAAAGGTAGAGTTCACATCAGCAGGATTTGAACTCGGAACATAAAGAGTTGAAATGAATGCCATAAGACATTTTCCAACTCTAATCATTCTATCAATCCACTGCCTTCATCTAAGCTTATTAATGCCACCCGAATGGTACTCTTATTATGTTGGTAGTGGTAGTGGTTCATCCCCATAATATTGCTCCTAAAGACGATGATTAGATAATATTTGGAGTTAATTAAGTGTTGATAAACAGCAGAAAAAGATGAGATTAATATCTTGTGAATCAATTTGTTTTTAATATGTAATTGATGCCAGAAGAAGAATTTTGTTGTGTTGTCTTGGAGAAAATGTGTGGCACCATTTACCAGAGGTGACTTAACTGGAAAAAATAACTGCCATTCCCATTCCATAGTTGAGTGGTTGACATTATGAAGTGCATCTAACCATGAAATATTCCCTCCCATCTCCTCATTAACACATGTCAAAGCTGAAAACAAACATAGAAATGTGTTTGTTGTATGTGTGTCTCTGTCTATGCTGTTGGAATTAATAGCTGGTTTCATAATGGGAAAACTAATGAGCTATTCTCATACCTTGCTACTGTAACTGTGTGGAAAAAACATTTTTTTTTCTCTCTCTGGAATAATTTAAAAAAAAAAAAAAGAGAAATTGTTTTGTTAACCTTATTCTTCATGCTTCTATGTTCTACTTTGCATTTCATTTGGTTTGTTCACCAGTTGTCTTTGAATGTTCTATTCTTTGTCTGTGTTTGAACCCAGAACTTAGATTTCAGATGCAAAATTTCAATGTTCTCGACTATTATGCTAAAATCTCGTAGATACAACATTTACTAGTTAAATTTTGGGATATTTTAAACCGATTTCAATAACTATTTCATTGATTCCCTGTTGATTGTACACAAGTTATTGGCATAACTTTTCTGGTCTAATTTCGAAAGGTTAAGAAACAAATCTGTTTCATGTTTTTGTTGCATCTTTGAAATATTTTTTTCACTAAAACGCAAACTTCTGGATCTTGAAATGTTTCTCATACAATTTTTTGTTTCTTTCTTTCGTTATCCAGGTGCTGATGATTTGTCCAGGCAAGATTTTGCTCGAGAGCTTGGTAATGCAATAACTGGGCTTAATGACTTTGACGCCGATTACTTACCTGAAGAGGAAGCTTTGAAAATTGGATTGGTACCACTGGATATCGACGATGTCCAGATGTTAACAGATCCCAATCTTGTTACTGATGCTGCCACTGAGGATTCCTTTAAACTCGACCGGCAGTGAGGCAACATCATTGCAGTCTACATGTAACGGTGTTTCAAGCGACATCAACATTTGTTGTTCTGCATTAGCCAAGCGAGATGCATGATTAATATTGCCTGTCAAAAAATCTGGAATATCTACCCTGACCCTTGAAAAAAAATGAATAACAAACAATTTTTTTGCTGCTCAATCATCTCCAGTATTCCAGATATATATATATATATATATATAAATATATATATTTTTCTTTCTTCCTTAGCTGATGGTAGTTCTGGAGGCCGTGGGGAAGAGAATGCATTCTGGTGCTGTGTCCTTCCCTACCACAAACTGCATCCATTGCCATGACTACCACCAACGCCACCACCACCACCACCAACAACAACACTGCTACTAGCACCACCACCACCACCACCACCACCACCACCATCCCTTGGCTTCTACTGTACAAAGCTTACATTCACCTTTCAATTCCTCTCTTCATACATGTTCTATGACAGTAGACATTCCATCTCATCAGCACACACAGGCATCGCATGATGCATATGTATGTATGTATATATGGATGTATGTGTGCATATACTTAGATATACATGTGTGTGTCTGTGTGTGTATTTATATCTCTATACACGTGCATAGATATACCTGTATGTATATATATGTGTGTGTGTATATATATATATATATATGTATATATACACACACACACTCATGCACACGTGTATGTAGTAAAACCAAAAGAAATCAAGAATAAAAAAGAAAATGTAAAGTCCAAATGATGCTAATTCTTCTTGATAGTTCATCACTAGTGTATTAGGTCTGTGGTAACCTCAGTTGAGTTAGTTGCTACTTTTGAAGTAGACATCTTAAGATTGTTATGCACCGGGGGAATACATTTTACTTCTCATCCAAAGAAATGAAATATAAAAATATACACGCCCATATATATATATATATATATATATATATATATACACACACACATACAAACATGCATGTTCATATATGTATAGTTTTTTGTCAACAAAAAAAGTACTCCATCCAATGAGAGATATACATCATTTAACACACACTTATTAAAATAAGGGCTACCAATAGTTTCTTGCCATTACGACAAGTGGTCAGGCATGTTTTATACCATGCCTTGTGTTCTCCAAGAAATCTTCTGGCTCTGAGCACAGTTAGTTCTTTAAATGATATCTACAAATAAGTGGACAAACAAATGTGGCACTCAACACATTTGGTAGAAGTTACACGTGTTATTTAATATGAGTTTGTCTCAGCCCCATGACACTTAACATTGCATCAGGCATTTGGATACCTTGATAAATCAGGTTTGCTCTACAAGCCTGTGCAAATTTAAGTTGCAACAGAGCTGAGTCGAACTCTTACTAAATGATACATGTGTGTGTGTGTATGTATGTATGTATATGACTGTATATGTATATATGTATTTATTTATATATAGGCGCAGGAGTGGCTGTGTAGTAAGTAGCTTGCTTACCAACCACATTGTTCCGGGTTCAGTCCTACTACGTGGCACCTTAGGCAAGTGTCTTCTACTATAGCCTTGGGCTGACCATAAGCCTTATGAGTGGATTTGGTAGACAAAAACTGAAAGAAGCCTGTTGTGTGTGTGTGTGTGTGTGTGTGTGTGTGTTTATGTTCCCGTAACTTAGTGGTTTGGCAAAAGGGGCCGATAGAATAAGTACTAGGCTTACAAAGAATAAGTCCTGGGGGCGATTTGTCGACTAAAGGTGTTGCTCCAGCATGGCTGCAGTCAAATGACTGAAACAAGTAAAAAATGTGTGTGTGTATACACATATGTATGTAACATATACATTTGTATATACATATATATGTGTATGTGTGATAGTTTCTATTTCTTGAGACAATTCAAGACTTGGAATTGGGTACACAGAAGGTAAGTGGAAGCCTGCCAGATGGCTTGCACCTGTAATTAGACAAACAGTCCAGCCTTGCCACGTATTTAGTGTTACTGATTACGCCTGAGCATTATGTTTGGTGTACATGTGTCTGAGGAATACTCAGTCAGATGCACATTAATTTCAGAAGTAGCTTTAGTTGATCAAACTGGATCAAACCACGGAACGTCCATCCTTAGAAGACAGTGGAGGTTCAGCAGCATCATATGTGTATGTGTGTGTGTCTGTGTGTCCGTGTCCACATACACTCACATACAAAGAAGATCACTTTCGATAAGTTTTCATTGCATCATAAGAAGCAGAATCTGGGATGAAACTGAAAATTCTAGAGAAACACATTCTGCAAATAAAATACATGTACGCATGCACACACACATATATATACACATGTGTTCATATATGCTTATGTGCATTCATGTGTCCATACATGTATATGTATGCCTGTATGTGTATATATATCTAGCTGTAAAACAATACCTCAATTATATGTATTTGTCTAATCCATGGTAAGATGGGGGAAAAAATGGACATACGCCAAAGATATATGTGTGTATATACACATAGATATAGATAATGACATACATATGTATATACATGTTAAAATAAGGTTGTTATTTTCAAACAAGCATAAGAATAAAAATGGAGCATTTACTAATTGTATGACTCTCTATTAAGTGGAAAATTAGATTTATTGTGAATATCAAAGTTGATTGGGTTTTCAGAATACATACATACATATATATACATATATATTTTAAATTGTAAGTATATGAAAGAATGGAGTTGAACGACTAGTTAACAAATATCCTTTATTCTCGACATATGTCGAGAATAAAGGATATTTGTTAACCAGTCTTTCAACTCCATTCTTTCATATACTTACAATTTTAAAATAAACATACAAATTTCCGCACGAAGACACGTAGTCTATGCCCTATGGACGTAGCTTCAACCGTGTTCTTTCTGATGTGAATTTGCTACCCAGGTATCGGTTATCTTTCGAATTATCCTTAATAAGATAATTCATTCAATTACTCAATATATACATATATATATATATATTATATATATATATATATATATGTATGTATATATAAAATCTCAGAAGTTATAAATATGAGAGGAAAATAAGAATTTGCATACTCATGCATGCATACATACATACATACATACATAAATATAGAGACAAACTGTTGTTGTTGTTGCTGCTGTTGTGGTTGGAACTTAACCATTTTCATCATCTTTAATTATTCAATTCTATTTGTGGCAGTTTTTAAAGTGTTACTACTACTGCCTGACTGAAGTGACCCCTGCTTGTTTATTTCCAATCCTTTTTGCCTCCCATATTCACTCACACACTTTCACTCACTTCACCCACCCACCCCTCTACCTTCTTGAAGCCTTCTTTATCCATATTATTGAAACAAATTTATTTCTTTAAAAAAAAAAGAAAAGAAAAGAACATCTAATTGCAATGTGAAGAAGACAAAAAAAAAAAGCAAAGAAAAAAGAACTAAAAAAAAAAACAAATGAAAATCACCCTGCTGAAAAAAAAAATATAAAGAACAAGTAAAAGAGAGAAATGCGAAACCTCTCCTCCCTTGTCAACCAAACCACCATTATCACCCTATTGTCTCTTTCTCTCTTCTCCACTTTAGCTTTTAAATATTGAAAAAGTTCTGGTTGGCCGACATGTATCTAATCTTGTTGAACTCATCACAAATTATTATTATTATTATTATTATTATTATTTATTGATAGTAATGATAAGTTCTAACATAACATTGAAGAGAGAGAAATCAGTTTGACTCATAATATCCCAAAGCCCATTTTGAAGATTGTAAAGATTTTTAAAAAATAAATATAAACAATATATATATATATGAAATATAAATATAAATGTACACACACATACACACACACATAACATTTAAAAGTATGGCCTAAGATATAAAAAAAAGAGAGAGAGAGAAAGAGAGAAGGCAAAGGATATGATGAAGTTAGTTGAAACCAAGTACCTTTAGATTGTGGGGCAGTTGCGTTTACTGTGACACCAAACAGGCTCGCCAGTCTTAATATGTGGGGAGGTAACGATGTTAATTTATCCATTAAAACTTTTGTTAGTTATAATTTGGATTGGTCGGGCCTAGTTGATGTTGTTATCTGTAGCTCTATTGCCTAGCAACCACTAGATTCAAGCTTTGGTTCCTATGATAGAATGTTTTGTTTTCCCCCTCTTTTTTTTTTTTTTAAAGCCATACTTGTAAATGTCTTTCTTATATGCATACATACAAACAAATGCATTGTGTGTGTGCATATATATATATATATATATATATATATATATATATATATACATATATATGCACACACACACATACATACATATATACAAAACAGGATATGCACACATTTTTACATATAGTTATACAATGTATGTATGTATACATTTTTTATATACATTGTGTGTGTATACATATATATATATTCATACATTTACGCACATAATATACATGTGTATATATATATATATATATGTATATATATACATATACACATATGTATATATACATGTGTGTATACATATATATCCATATATACATATATATCCATATATATATATATATATATATATATATATATGCACACACACCTAAATGTTTGTATATATATAAAATGCATCTAAGTATATGTTCATGCACATGTATTTTATATATAACGTGTGTGTGTGTGTATACATAGTGTGACATTTTGACTGCATATAGTTGATCTACTTGCTGTCCCTCTTCCCTTGCCATCTTTAATGTTGTGCATGCATATCACCACATCACCATATTTTGGACATAAATTGAGATCTAAATGCATGTTTGCTTTGTTTCTTCCTCAACTGTGAATAAACCAAAAGAATATTTTACACACAATGAAATGTGTAACCAAAAAAAAAATAAAATAAAAATAATAATAATGATGATGATGATGATGATGATGATAAGGACAACACCAATAACAAGACTATTGAAAAAAAATCTATCCAAGACTGTGTAATACATAAACATTGTCACTTTTAATCAACTTTTATTTCTTTCAAAAAAAAAAAAAATGTTTTTTGGGTTTTTTTTTTTTTAACCCTCATCTCTGTCTCTCTGTGTGTGGCCCACTTCTGATATCAGAGAGTCATAAAGATATCATCCTCATTGTTACTACCACTATTACTTCAACAACTAATGCCAATATCAACACCGCCACCACCACCACCACCAATAATAATAAAATAATAATAATAATAATAATAATAACAACCACAACAACAGGTATGTTGCACCCCAATCCTCATATCACTGTGTTAACTCATTATACCGGTTTTGCTCAATATGTGATATGAGGAGGGACGTTTAAGAAGTGTCTGTTACCGGAGTTCTGTTTTGTCTTATTTCTACCTGGTTTTAATTCTATTTACCTATTTAATTACTCTCTCTCTCTTTTTTACAAATGCCTTTTCCATAATTCTTGTTCAATTTTTAACTAATATTATAGCATTATTTTGGTGTCTCATTATGTTTTCTCTTGATTATTTTTTGATTAGTCTTTCTCCTTCGCTTCAGAAAATCTCATATAAATGATGGTGGAACTGTATCAAAACAAGGGTCAGAAGAACAGCCTCCCCCCCGCCACTGACTTTTTTTTAAGATTTTTTTTTTTAGTTGTGTTTATTTTTCTATACTTAATATTCAGTTGTAAATATTTCACAAGCTGTACATTTTTTGGAAACGTCCTTAAAATACTTCCTCCTTGCTCAATTACAAGTCCTAGTTTATTCGTTCAAATGTGGAACTGTCAAAATTTCCTCCACTGGCTGATAATGAAGACTTTACATATAGAGAGCACGTGCACACACAATTCCCCCAAAATGTCAAAAGAACGATATAAATTAAAGGAAAGAAAGAATGACATTGCATATATCTATAGCCTTACTGGAGACTAAGAATGGTTATCTAAATCTTTTATTTAATATTGTGAGCATTATTTCATTTGTATGAAGCATGATGCTGGAGATACTGCTTCAGAACAGGCATTGACATGTCAAGAGGTCGTATCAGTGAACAGTATTTCTAATTAGAATAATTTAATCAGGAAATCCCCCAAGATTGACTGTTAGGATCTTATTATTTTACATTAACCACTGCAGCTGCTGTTGTGGTTTCTGTCCCAAATTTTTAAGGAAGTGAAAACCGATCTCTCTCTCTTCTCTCTCTCTCTCTCTCTCTCTCTGTTATATATATATATATAGCACTCACTACACTCATGGAGCGGTTGGCGTTAGGAAGGGCATCCAGCCGTAGAAACATTGCCAGATCAGACTGGGCCTGGTGCAGCCTTCTGGCTTCCCAGACTCCAGTTGAACCGTCCAACCCATGCTAGCATGGAAAGCGGACGCTAAACAATGATGATGATATATATCTTTTATATATATATATGATATCATGCACACACACTACATATTTGATAAAGATTGGTATAGTGATTCTATATTCTAAATAGTTTTCATTAATAAGTGACATCCTGGTGTTGTCATTTGGTTCATATTCAATCTGTTAGCAACAATCAATAAGAATTTCTTTATTATTTATTAGAAGTAGGGTAATAAGAATGGTTCTGTGATTGAAAGATAAAAGATTTTTTTTTGCCTTCATATTGTTACCAAAAATATTCTTGTGCGTGTGTGTGTGTGTACACATCTATAAATATTTAATACATCAAAGAAGTCCATAAAAAAAGTGCCTCTTTTCTTTGAATGTTGTCTAATTCCAACTAATTACCACTTTTATTAAATGTCATCTTTGGCTTTTGGACTAATCTCAACAAAGAGTCATTTCTGAACCTTTTTTCTTTTACATTATATAATCTCAAGATTGAGTATCTATCATTTTTACAAAGGTTGTTGTGTGTGTGTGTATCTATGTATGTGTGTATGTGTATGTATATATACACATACACCACTGCCTCTTGACTGTCCATTCATTTTTAATCTGTTTTTACAGAAATTTGAATGTTCAGTTTCATATATATTCATATCCATATATAAACTTGTGTGTGTATATATATATATATATATATATATATATATATATATATATATATATATATATATATATTTTAGTAAAATCCATGAACTTGCTATGAGAAGTGGAAAATTTAGCTTTTCAGATAGTCCTTCTTGAGGTAAAAGTTGAGAGAAATTGAGAAAAAAAAGCAGTTTCACATCTTAGAAAAAACTAAGTTGCAAGAGGATGTAAAACTCTGGTATTTGAATATATGTACATACTTTTATGAATGTAGGTGTGTACACACACACATGCACATTCATGTGTGTTTATATGTATATATACACACACACACACACACACAACATACACAGACACATGTACAAATAGCTTTATGGTGTTGTTAGCTTGTGTGAAGGTCAATAGTTATTTTACAGTCATGAAAGTTAAGTAATTAACTTTCTAAGCCTAATTAATTGGCTATGCCATATTCAGTTGAATTCACTAACGGATAACCTTTGCCCATCCTTACTAAATAAGAGAAGCACACACACACACACACACACACACACATATATATACTTTTGGCTTTAATAGTGTATTTTATTTTAAGACTATTTTCTAACATTTAAAAATAATATATTAAAGTGTTCATTTGAATGCCAGTATAATTGATTACTTCATTTTATCTGTTTAGTAATAATAAGATACTAATTAAATTCGAGGCTTATTTTTATTACTCTTCTCATTTCTCTACCAAATATACTATACTACACTTGTACCATTTATTAGTGTGTGTGTGTGTATAATATATATATATATATATATATATAGATGTATATGACATTTTCAGTTATCAAAGAATGCAGCTTGATGAAGTAATCCATTACAACATTAATATGTGAGCTTTAAATCTAGTTTTTTTTTTGTTTTTTTTTCCTCCTTCCACTTCTTTCTCCGTTTCTTTTAATTGTATCAAAATTTTCGGCAGAAAGCTTTAACTTTGAGAAGTGGTGTTTGGTATCTCCAGTTTTAGCTTAGTTGCTGTTTGAAGGTGTGGAAGGCTGGGCTGTCATAAGTTCTTCTATCTATATTACTCTAAACAGTTAAGTTATTGTTTAACCCCAGGTCAGTCCTATGATCAAAGGTCTTCTTGCCAGAACCATCCCATCTTTACAGACAGTTTATCTCAGACTACTTCATTTTATTTGTTTAAAGGCAGTAAGAGTATAACTTAGTTACATCTAGTAAGTCACACAACCCTGTCGAGGCTCCTACATTGGTTCAACATAATTTTATTTTGTATTCAAGGTCAAAGTAAACAGTTTAAGTCTTAAAAAATCTCTCTCTGTTTTAAGTGTTTCTAGTTCTCATTTTGTCTACAGTTTATAAAATTAAATATCGCCCTCTAAGTTGGTACTAGACGTTATCACGTTACTGAACTTGCTATTACAGAAAATACATTCATTTTATTGTCTTATTAAAATTTTTTTAGGAAGGGTAGAGGGCCTGTTAGAATTTAAGTTTTATTATTTTCATCAAAAATTAGGAGTAGCTTTCACAGATTAGACAAACATTAAAAACATTTCTCACTCAACTTTTTATTAGAACAAAGAAAGTTAGCAAAATATATGTTTGATTGTTTTAATTTTCCCTGTAGCCTTTCTGTTTCTGCTTTCCTTAATACTATTTATCTCTGGATGTGTATGATGTGATCTATGACTGCACAGATACTAAAACAGAAGGTGGCAAGCCAACTGAAACGTTAGCAAGCCAGGTGAAATGCTTAGCGGTATTTCGTCTGTCTTTAAGTTCTGAGTTCAAATTCCGCCGAGGTCGACTTTGCCTTTCATCCTTTTGGATTCAATAAATTAAGTACCAGTTGTGTACTAGGGTCGATCTAATCGACTGGTCTCCTCCCCCAAAATTTCACGCCTTGTTCCTAGAGTAGAAAAGAATTACTAAAACAGAAACTATGATAATAATAATTAAATAATAATATAAACTCTATCAGTTTACTTACAGCAATAATAATAATAATAATGTTATTTTTTTTTAGTTATTTTCTGTTCTTGTGTCATTTGTGGTTATTTCAATGTTAGATATCTGTCGCTCTGCTCATAACACTTTTTCAAAATTTCTGATCCTAATTAAGTGACCTGTCCTAATTAGTTCACTCTTCTTTGTGCATCTCATCTGAACTCTGTGGTTGGTGGGTTTGTTGTTGCCTCAGAAGCTTGATTATTCCATTCTGTTTGCATTCTCTCTCTCTTTTTCTTCAATTATTTCAATTATTTGATCCTGGATGAACTAAATATTGTTACTAATTGGTCTAACGTTGCTGTCTTCAATGATTTTTACCTTTATTCCTAACAAACTTATCCTATTTGTGTGCTCATTCTTTGTTCTTTTTTTAACAATATTTCTGTTTGTTTTATTTTGGTCTCTAAGATGTTGCCTATATTCTTCTCTAAACTAGAACTTATTACACAAACTCTGAATTCATTGTGAAACTAATCTGATCATTTAACTCTTGTGTTTCTCAAATATTTCGATTTTTTATTCTAATTGTTTTAAACAAAACAAAACAAAAAAAAAAGGAAACCTGTACATTGTGTTCTTAAATTTTAATTTCTAATTAAAATCTTGACAAAATATCTCTTAGCTGAATTAATCCCATTTCAACTAAAATCTATTGTATATTTGCCATTCTTCTTGTTTGCTGGAACTTCCATTTTGGATGTTGTCATGAAACATTATTATTAACAGATTATCCGGTGACATTTCAACTGAATCCTGTAACTCTTAAAAACCTGGAACCAGACTATAATTGTGCTGCACTGCTTGGCATTATTGTGAGGGCAACATTCAAAAGATTTAGTTCTCAGTTTTCTTTTCATCAGAACTCTAAAAAATACAACAGCAGCAAGAATTTAATTTAAAAAAAAAAAAACAAAACAAAAAAGACAAAGGAAGAAGAAGAAGAAGAAAAAAACCCAGAAATCCTTAGAATGTGGACAAGTACGTCTTTGGTTCAGCTGGTCTGCTCTAAAGACACAATATAAACCTGAATAAGAAAAAAAGCTTTCATTTGTGAAAGAATCCTGTATGTTTAACAGATATTTTACTACACACTTTATAAAAAAAAAAAAAAAAATCAAACCAAGTGGAAGATCTGTATAGTTTCAGCTATTGACTTCCTTCGTTGTTTCCATCAAAACATCAATCGGGGTGTTCTCTTACCGTTTCAGATCTCCCTTACTGTTGACAATATTTTTGTTATTATTTTTTCTAATTATAATGATAATCTAATTGTTTTTCATCGGATGTTATCTTCCACAAGTTGAATAGTATGTCAAAGTATCTATATTTGTTTTTGCTGTATATATTTTATGACAATATTTGTTGGAATTTTTCCTCTTTTTTCCTTTTTTTTTTTTTTTCCTTCTTCTCTCTCTCTCTCTCTCTCTCTGAATCACCATATACCAGAAAAAGTACTTTTGAAAAGTATTATCAAGTATTAATTTTTACTTACATTATAATTATTTCATATTCCCCCTTCCCTTCCTCTGCCTCCTCTCTTTTTGTTGTAAAACTTTTCCTGTAATATTCTGTAATATTGTTATCAAAATGAATAACCAAGGTGTACTGAAAAGAAATCAAAACTGCTATAGCAATATCATATTAACATACACACTCACACACACACACACACACTCTCTCTCTCTCTCATATATATATATATTAATATATATATATATAATGTGTTGCATTTTCAACCTTGCTGTATACACTGAAATTCTAAAACTGATCAAAGAATCTTTCACATCATTGTGTATTTTCCATATGATCTTAATACAACTAGATTTAAAAAAAAAAAAAATATTTCATTAACTAAAAAAACAAAAACACATAGAAAAAATCCTCTCTAAAATTTGGTTTACTGCTTATCGATTTTGCCAACTACTCATATCTGATGTGTGTGTATATGTCTAAACATCAATCAGTTAAAAACTTCTTTGTCTTAAATGAAATTCAACATTCAGAAAAATATGGGGGAAATTCTAAGCGTCTCTGAATGTTTTCAGTCTTATTATATAAGGCTCCATTAAACATTGTCAGCTTTTAATTCAGGATCAACACCCATTGCCTCCAGCAAACTTGCTGGTGACAAGCTTGTTCAAGAGATTCCTACACCATCACAATGGGAATTATACGTCAGGCATTGAACAACAGGCCTTGTTTTGGGGTCAGAAAGAACTAAGTATATCTGTGAAAAAGAAAGGCTTTCATATTTCTCAATATTATTTTGAAAGTGCTGATCATTAAACTGGCTGATTTCATGGTCTGTCTTTTTTTTCTTATTTCTTTACATTTGTAATTTCAATAATTACAATCACAACTTTCACCACTGGCCAACAAACTCAGTACTAAATAACTCAAAACATCAAAACTCTGAAATGGTCTCCCTTCATTTTTTTTTTCATTTTTTTTTTTGATTTTAATGGTTTTTAACTTCATTTTAGTTCTGGTTTCATTCAAAATGTTTGTATCTGTTGTGTGTGTGTATGTGTATATGTATGCATACACATATGTGTGTGCATGCATGTGTGTGTGTGTGTGTGTATATAATCATCTTTTTAATTGGTGCAATAAAATTTGAGACATACACATTGATGCCATTTTGAATTTTCTTTTCTGAAGTGTAAAAATATTTGCCAAACAATAACTATAATTTCTTGAAATGGCTTCGTTATAAATCCAATCTCACTCTTTAAAGTGGATGAAGGTGGGTATTTTATTTCAATTTATCCCACCTTAGAGCGAATAGATGTACATATCTAGACTTATATAAAAACAATGAATTGGATTGAATAGTTTTTAAAATTGATATTGTTTTGAGGGAAGACAGTGAGCTAGCAGAACTGTTACCATGCTGGACAGAATGCTGCTAAGCGTTTTGTCCATGCTTACGTTCTGAGTTCAAATTCTGCTGAGATGGACTTTACGGTTCACCTTTACGGGGTTGATAAAATGATTATCAGTTGAGCGCTGGGGGTCAATCTAATCAACTTAGCCGCTTTCCCAAAAATGCTGGCCTTGTGTTAAAATTTGAAACAAATATTTGTTTTTTTTGGTGGGAGGGGAAACAATAATTGCAAGAATCTGTAGAGTGGTGGAAAAAAATGCCTTGTAGTATTTAGTTACATCCCTTTAAATTCTGTGTTCAAATCATGTCAGGGTCAATTTTTGCCTTTCATTTTCATGGGGTGAATATAACTAAATACCAGTCAAGCACTGTCAATTTAATCACCTCTGCACAAAAACCTGTGGCTTTTTGCCAATGTTAGGAATCAGCATAAATACTCGTCTTTAGAAGTGAAAACAATTGTCTTTAATGGATACCTATGAAAATATGGGTTCTTCATATTTTAGCAACTTTCAGAGTTAGGTTCTTTGTAAATGTCTTCATTCTGCCATTGAAGGAAGGGCTGGAATATTGTTATCCGAATTTGTCTTTTAATGAATATCTCCTCCTATTGCTGCTGCTGCTGAAGTGTTTGTACCAGTTCAGTTAAACCTGTTCATAATAATAATAATAATAATAATTATAATAATAATATGTGAATTAAGCTGATTTAACCAATTTTGCGGCTATTCAAAGTATTAAAGTTTGTTATGGACTCTATTTGTTAACTGTTGAAACACAAAACAATTACGAAACAAATCAAAACGTTTATTGATTTAAATGTTTTGTTTTGTTTTCAATTATTATTATTATTATTACTTAATAAATTTCTATGGTTACAATATTTTTCTAATCATTGTTGCTGTTTGATTTTTTTTTTTTTTTTTTTTTTGGTAATTCCTCGTTTACTCTATGTTCTGTTTTTAACTGCTTGATTTAATGTGTTTTGACATCAAAACTATGATATGAGTAACAGCTACTACTACTAATAATAATAACAATAGTAATAATGATAATATTAATAATAATCTAGTTCTTTGAAAAAAATTTTACTTTGAATTCTCTAAACTTTGGTTAGTGAACTTTAAAAAACTTATAATTTTCTTATCACCACCACTACCATCAACACCATCACTACTACTACTACTACTACTACTCTGTCCACCTGATACGTGGGAACAATTCTGATTTACTAAGTAAATTAAGTCAGCTGTGAAGCAGTTAACTCTGCATCTTCTGTTTACCAAAAAAGGAAAGAAAAAAAAAAGGCTCTATTCAGTGGATGAACCACTTTAAGATGTGTTGGTTCTTGAAAAATTCTTTACTTCACACAAGTATTATAGACTTATGACCAGCTGTGAGAAACTTGTTTTCAAAAATCTTTTTGAAATGGAACACACACAAACACACACAAAAAAAAGAAAAGAAAATCAATTTAAAAAAAAAAATTAAATAAAATAATTGGTCTTGTGTAGTAATTTTGCTTTCTGTCTCCAAACTTATATTGAGAAGAAAAGTCATCTTTTTAATATCATTATTTAATTTGATCATAATAAACAGTTGTTGAAAACATGCTAAAGTGATTCTGAGGAAAAGAAAGGAGATATATACATAAAAGCCTTTATCTTTTTGTGACATCAGTGTTGCTGAAAAATGACTTTTTACATTTACCAAAATATTATTAAAGTAAATAAATATGTAAAATTTCTCTTCATTTGTATGTTGTTGTTTTTTTCCCCATCTTCTGTTTTGTCATTTGCATATTTTACAATAAATTAATTTTGTAATATTGACTCTTTAACTTTTTATTTTCATTTCTTCAGGTCAATATTTTAACTCCCAGATTTTGGTAAACATCTCCAGATTTTGAAAGTACATTTCCACATCTCCAGAATTCTTCAAGAAGTAGAAAAAAGCAATGGATTAGAGTATCTTAGAGTAATGACATTCCGAAGTCTTACAGGTGAAGTACTTCTACTACGAATAGATTCGTAGTAGGATCTACAACAGGTATGAGCAACCCTTTTTGAGAAGCAGGCCACATGAGACACGAGGCCACACTATAAAGAAATTCAAGGTAATTTTTCATCAAGTGTGCCATTCAGAAAGTCACTCGGGCCACAAGCTCTCCATGACTGATCAATACCTTTGATAAAAAAATATTGGCTTTACAAAGCAGAAGTTGGTGTAGCCTCAGGTCATCAGGTCAGTTCCTGATGACTTGGATTGACTAACATCTTATGTTGTGGAATGAAATATTTCTGGTTAAGAAACTTTTACTCTTTTACTTGTTTCAGTCATTTGACTGTGGCCATGCTGGAGCACCACCTTTAGTTGACTCCAGGACTCATTATTTGTAAGCCTAGTACTTATTCTATCGATCTCTTTTTGCCAAACCGCTAAGTTATGGAGACGTAAACACACCAGTATCAGTTGTTAAGTGATGTTGGAGGGACAAACACAGACACACAAACATATACAAACACACATACACAATGGGCTTCTTTCAGTTTCCGTCTACCAAATCCACTCACAAGGCTTTGGTCGGCCCGAGGCTATTGTAGAAGACACTTGCCTAAGGTGCCATGCAGTGGGACTGAACCTGGAACTATGTGGTTCGTAAGCAAGCTACTTACCACACAGCCACTCCTACGCCTATGAATAACTACCACATCTTACCCAACTGCGTCAAGCAATCAACAAAGCCTCTCTGTAGTTGTTCACTTTGAATGGATTAACTGGAAAATCTCTCTATCCTGATCTGATCTTACCATGTTAAACAGTATTTGGGACATAAAAAGTAGTATGGTTACATGGAATGGCAATCAAAGAAATAATGGAATTACTTCTAGTCTAAGCATAAAACCCTGAAAATTTTGCGGGAAAGGGGGTTTAGTAGATTACATTGACTCTAGTGCATAACTGGTACTTATTTTATTGACCCTGAAAGGATGAAAGGCAAAGTTGACCTCAGCGGAATTTGAACTCTGAAAGCAGTGGCAGATGAAATGCTGCTAAACAATTCACCTGGTGTGCTAACGATTGTGCCAGCTCACCACCTTGAAGAAATAATATAATAGAGGAGAACAGTATCAGGTGTGAGAGAACCTCAAAAGTGTGATCACTCTAAACAGAACGAAGGTAGGAATATTTTGATATAAAACTCATACGTACACACAATGTTAACTCATAAACACATATTCGTCATATAAACCGTTATAGTATAGGCACAAGGCCTGAAAATTTGGGGGAGAGGGCCAGTCAATTAGATCGATTCCAGTACACAACTGGTACTTAATTTATCGGCCCCAAAAGGATGAAAGGCGGAGTCAACCTCAACAGAATTTGAACTCAGACTGTAAAGACAGTCGAAATACCACTGAGCATTTTGCCTGGTGTGTTAACGCTTCTGCCATCTCGCCGCCTACACATTCTTAATATGATAGCTTCTATTTCTAGTTGTCCATCAGATGATGACAAGTCTTCCTTATTTGTGCATCCTTTGATGACAGAATATTCCACTCCTTCATGTGTAGCTTCACTTGTACAAGGAACATGTAAATGTTTTGGTTGTAGACGTCTAGGTGGGGAAGCTCTGCACACATGCCTCTTTTCTCACTTGTGAGAGTATTGGGTGCACTTAACGTCTATGCTTTCAAGCTTTCCACCAGTGAGTGAAATCACTAAAATGTGTGACAGGTGGTCATGTCTATTACTTTACTACTAAAGAATTGGTGTTTTTCTTCTTCAAAGTGGTCTTCAAATAATCTTTGAACTCTTTTGGTTTTTCTAACCAGGCTTTGACCATAACTGGCCATAGAGGATGCCTTTACAGCGTGGATTCAATGCTGCTGGTGTTTGTTTGTTTGTTGAGCGAAGCGGTCTTCGTCCTGGGAGAAGTCCGAAATGTGGTCCTTTGCTATTCGTAAGACCTGCAGAAGAAAAAGCAGGTCAACCCCCGACACCGAGAGCATCGACGGATGGATGAATGCAGATCCAGGCTCAGCGGTTGCGTAGGAAGTCGGGGATAAGAAACAGGAAGAAAGAGTGAGAGAAAGTTGGAGCAAAAGAGTACAACAGGGGTCGCCGCCACCCCCTGCCGGAGCCTCGTGGAGCTTTAGGTGTTTTCGCTCAATAAATACACACAACGCCCGGTCTGGGAATCGAAACCGCGATCCTCCGACCGTAAGTCCGCTGCCCTAACCACTGGGCCATTGCGCCTCCTGCTGCTGGTGTTGAACTCAACAGAGGATTTCTATGTGCATAATCTGACTTAACCCCTTACCTGGCAAAGATGACTTGTCTTCATCCAATTTGTCTTTTTTGGAGTGCAATGAGTAAACTTGTCCAAAACACAGAATTTCAAAAACAGTCACAAACGAGTTTATACGTCAATTCTCGGTTTCTGTCTGTTTTTTTTTTTTTCTTTACAAATCACATCCAGATGTTAAACTCAGAGGATGACAATGAGTACAAACCATGTATTAGAAGCTTGGATACATCAGATGAGAGTGCAAACTTGTCTGATAAAAAATATTTGCCTGAAAATGTAACGTTCTCTCCAACAAAAGTCACCGGGAAGGGGTTAAAAAGTTTTCTGGACATATTGGATATTAAAGGTACCGTGGATTTCAATGTGTTGGCTATATGTAGTACATGCCTTGCACCCTTGTCACAGAGTGCCTGACAGCAGAGGTCCTTGGTGCAGTGGCTGTGATGCTTGTTTAAAAAGACTCTTTATGATTACGGAGGAGGAGTGCCAAGCAGTGATAAGTGAAATTGCAATGTTATTATCAGTCCGAGTGTGCTTGATGCACGTTTGAACTGAAGCTACTCACTGCGTTTTGTCACAGAGAATATATCTTACTTGTTGACAAATGGTGTGTGTACACCTAGACCAGCTCGCAGCACCATCTACCTAGACTCTGAGATGTTAGCATTTCGGAGTAGTTATCTCCTCATCGGTCACAGACACTAAGCAGACGGCATTGCGAGCTGAATTAAGAGATTAAGCAATTAGCTCTCTTATGCTTTTCCAGTCACCGTACGATGATTGGCAACTCTACACAGCAGCTCACCATAAGTGAATTATAGAGAGGGAGCGCTAAGCAGTGATAAGTGAAATGTTATCGGTCCGAATATCTAACTGATCTACGTGCATACACACTATTTGTCAACAAGCGAGATATATTCTCCATGACAAAACACAGTGAGTGGCTTGTTCCCTGGTTCAAACATGCATCAAGCATATTCATAATGATAACATTGCAATTTCTTTATGAGTCACCCAAAGACACCCAAAGGCCTGCTATCTGGGGTGGCATGGAATCTCCCTCTTTCAGTTTACTGCTGTATTGAAAAAGTGAGAAAGAAGTAGATGATACAGTGTATCATTGAGGATAACCTCAGTTTTTTTTTATATTTACAATCAGATCCATTCTTCCAAGTCTTTAATAGGCGTAGGAGTGGCTGTGTGGTAAGTAGCTTGCTTATGAACCACATGGTTCCGGGTTCAGTCCCACTGCATGGCACCTTAGGCAAGTATCTTCTACTATAGCGTCGGGCCGACCAAATCCTTGTGAGTGGATTTGGTAGATAGAAACTGAAAGAAGCCCGTCGTATATATATATAGGTATAAGTGTGTCTGTGTTTGTCCCCCCAACATCGTTTGACAACCGATAAACCGATAGAATAAGTACTAGGCTTACAAAAGAATAAATCCTGGGGTCGATGTGCTCGACTAAAGGTGGTGCTCCATCATGGCCACAGTAAAATGACTGAAACAAGTAAAAGAGAGTTGCTGCAATGAAAACCCACAGGGCTTGAGTCGATTTACCTGAGCACATTCATCAGCATACATTCTGTATCCAGTAACCTGTTCAGACCTGTGTTTGGTGATGATCTACTGCCTTCTAATGTTGAAAGGATTCCCAACAAGTCAGAAGTTCATAGTGATTCTGCCTGCCTTTCTGTGTTTTTACAGAACAATGTGATCATACCAACGAGGAAAAAATTTTATGGTATGGAGCCAGCATACAGCATTGCTCAATTCCCATTTTTACCTTGAAGGGCTGATTTCTGCCTTCCAACAGTATCATCTCTGAAACTGGCAGGGGGAATTTGGAGCTATGGGTAGACAACCAAACTTTCTGAGAATATTCCACAGAAGATTCTTGAACCTTTGAGTTATAAATACAATGAACGAATCCTGATGTGGTTCTCTGTACTGTTTTCTAAAGTCATCTTGTAATGATGGCTTGGAGATTCTCAGCAATGGATAAGAGTGTTCTCTGTCACAGGTTGGAGCAAGTAGATTTATCTCCCTTGCTTTTATAGCTGGTAACTATGTTAGTATAGTATCTTCCCAGTGCTGAGTAAACTATACTCCTGATTCTACCTACGCCTCTGATGTGACAATGAAGCACTCTTGTGCAGTGTAACCATCTACCTATTTCCAGATCTCTTGGTGAAATGTTGTCCTGTCTTGCAGGGGTTTGTTTTACCCTTTTTAACCTTTTGATAGCAACACTAACTTCAGCAAAAGCTGGAGGCTTGATTAGGTGGGAAATGACAGGCATTTCATAAAAATTCCTCCATAACCTCCAGATTCAATAGTTTACACCACCTGAAGTATTCTCTCCAGCATCCTGCTATTGCTGATTGATTTTCCTGTAGAAATATGCTGTTCGTCAGTTCACTGAGGTCATAAAAGGTGTTTATCATGTCATACACTTGGATCCCTGAAGTTTTGACAGCCAGAATTACACAATGGCCCAAAACATTTCATGGAATGAGCACAAATCAAAAGAGGAAGAGGAGGATTGTAGACGTTTTTTACCCATCTCTGCCACTACTGTTAAGCAGATCATCAGATCATAAGGAATGTTATATTTTGGAAACATCTGCTGCCTAACAGAGAATACGACCTCTCAACAACATTGATGTTTATTGGAAGAGGCACATCATCATGGAATTAAGAACCTGTCAAGGCTAATGGGGTACAGAGGTTCCTGGCACAATTGTGACTGCTTACAGAAAAATTCGATGGATAACACATTATTAAACATACAGTCAGACAATACACACATACACACAGACAGCAGCAAACATCATCAAAAACTCACTGAAACATATTCTGAATATGAAAAAAGATATCACAGAACCTAGGTTTCATCATTGGCTTTCTGTTAAAGTTCCTGGGTTTCCATATGTTAATGTTGACCATATATCTGTTCCTGTATATGCAGGCATGGGCAAGATGTTTTTGGAAGATTGGAAATTGCATATACATGCAAGTTTCCCATTTTCTACACCAGCAATGTTTATTCAAAGGAAAGGCCACCGACTTATCAGTAATGTTTTCACAGGCCTTCATCTCAGAACACAAAGATCCAAAACAGAAACTGTAAGGAACTTTGCGTAATCTTCTAACAGTTCCACCAATTCACTAATCTGGATTGATATGGTTTTTGGTCAGCCATGAAAGGACGAAAAGCGAAGTTGACCTCAGTAGAATGTGAACACAAATCACAGAGAATTAGAATAAAATACCACTTTAATGGTATTCTATTCTTTAATGACAGCCAGTTTACAAGCCAATTGTATCACAGTGGCTAATATACAACATATAACATTAATGGCACTCCGTTGGTGACGACAACGAGGGTTCCAGTTGATCTGATCAACCCCAGTGTTCAACTGGTACTTATTTTATCAAACCTGGAAGGATGAAAGGCAAAGTTGACTTCAGTGGAATTTGAACTCAGAACATGAAACCGGACAGAATATAACATTTTACCTGGCATGCTAATGATTCTGCCAGTCCACCACCTTCTCCTTCCTGCCATTCCAACATGGAACACTGATGTTAAATGATGATGATGATGATGATGGCAAGACAGAAATATATCAATCATATCTACCTTAGTACTTTATTTTATTGACTCTGCAAAGATGAAAATTGAAGTTGACCCCAGTGGCATTTGACCTCACAGTATAAAGGACTGTAGCTAAATCCCCACGAGGCATCTTGTCTAATGGTTCTGCTAATCCACCATCCCTGATCTCTAACATAGGCCCACGACCACAGATTTAGTAGGGATGACTTGATTAAAACAACCCCAATATTTGTAAATCTCACAACACGAGATATTCAGCAACAGTACTTTGGAGTAAAGATCGTTTGCCAACATAACATGACTGTCTTGGTTTAGGATGAATGTTGCTGTAATTTAGCCCTAGGAGACATCATCTCCAGCTGGCTATACGACATGATCTGTGTCCTTATATTTTCAAACTAACCTGGAAATTGCGATACACATATATTGTTTTGAGTTGAGTGGGGAAGCTAGATTCCCTTGCTCGAAAATATAAGGACACAGATTGTGTTGTATAGCCAGCTGGAGACGATGTCTTCTGGGGCTAAATTACAGCATCATTCGTCCTAAACCAGGACTGCCATGTTATGTTGGCAAATAATCTTTACTCCAACCCCAATATTTGGTACTTTACTGGTCCCAGAAAAATAAAAGGTACAGTTAATCTCTGCAGGATTTGATCTTAAAGCATAAAGAGCTGTAACGTTATTGCAGGATATTTTATCCAATGCTCTTAACGAGTCTGCCAATATACCCCATATTATAATAATTATTTCTAAATTTCTGGCACAAAGACAGAAATTTTTGATGTGATGGGAGTTAGTTAATTAAGCTGTTTCCAGAACTTTACTGGTATTTTATTGACCCTGGAGGAGTGAAAGGTAAAGCTGATCTCAGTAGGATCTGAACACAAAATGTGAACAGCAAGAACAAATACTGCAAGGTATTTTTCTAACTCTCTCACAGATCAGCCTCTCTGCTCCACATAATAATCCTTTCTACTAGAAGCACAAGGCCTGAAATTTGAGGGGATTAGTTGATTACAACGACCCCCAATGTTTCAATAGTACTTTATTTATTGACCCTGAAAGGATGAAAGGCAAAGTTGACCTCAGCAGAATTTGAACTCAGAATGTAATGACAGACGAAATACTGCTAAGCACTTCACCCAGCATGATAATGATTCTGCTAGCTTGCCATATAATAATAGTCCTCTCTATTAAGGCGGTGAGCTGGCAGAATTGTTAGCACGCTGGGCGAAATGCTTAGTGGTATTTCGTCTGTCTTTACGTTCAGAGTTCAAATTCTGCCGAGGTCGACTTTGCCTTCCATCCTTTGGAAGTCGATAAATTAAGTACCAGTTGTGTACTGGGGTCGATTTAATTGAACCCCACCCCCAAATTTCGGGCCTTGTGCATGGAGTAGAAATGAATAATCCTCTCTACTATAGAGACATGGCCTGCTATTCTGGGGGAGCAGGGCTAGTCGATTACATTGACCTCAGTTCTCAACTGATGCCTGTTTCACTGATCCTGAAAGGATGAAAGCAAAATCAACCTTGGTTGGATTTGAACTCAGAACGTAAAAACAGACTGCTTCAGCATTTTGTCTAGCATGCTACAAATTCTGCCAGCTCACCATTTTAACAACAAAAATCCTTTTCGGGGAGAGAGAGAGTCATTTACATCAACTCCAGTGCTCAACTGGTACTTATTTCGTCAACCTAGGCAGAAATTGAATTCAGAACATAAGACAGAGGAATTAACACTAAGCATTTTGTCCAGCATGCTAACAATTCTGGCAGTGTGCTACCTTAATAATAATAATTTGAATGCCCTGATGCAGTACCAGGCAGTGGCTCTCCTGGCTTCTGACTTTAACTGATTAGAAGTGTTATCATGTACAGATTTTGTCTTGGTATAAAAGATGGGCTACAGCAAATATTCTGCTCAATACCACAGATTTGCTTGTCAGTTGCTTGACCATAACCAGTTGAGCATGTCCTTGAGTGGCAGATGATATATGCATCTTTGATCATGAGCAGAAGTAATGGGGGAGCATCATAGCCATGTGTTGAGAGGAATTCTTTGAAGTTTGAATAATTCACCTCTGGAAACAAGGGTGTTTTGTTCAACACCCTTAAACGACCCTTATTCAGGAACCATTTGAGTGGGATGGGCTACTTGACCCGAAGAAAATTCTGAGCTCCACCTGCAAGGTCTTGTGCTGTTTACCTTGATGAGATCAATATGCTGCGCACATATGATTGTGATGCATGTACCCTCATTAGACGGATAGTCATGATGGGTATGTTGGATTTCGTATATTTGTACCCCTGTGTCACTTTTGTTACAAGCATTTACTTTGATCTTCTGCTGTCTCTACCAGTACACCTGTTGTTGCTATACAAACTTGATTTTGAGATATTCTGCTTCCAGGCTTTGTCTGACCAAAGAAAATCTCTTCATTAATGACCATCTTGATCGTTACTCATAAATTAGTAAGGATTGGTAATTTCCCAGTCTGGCAATTGAACCCATGGTCTAGCGATCGTGAGTGGCAACACTAGGCCACATACTTTGACACACATATATATACATACATAGGGCAGACAAATCACAAAACCATTCAGGTAGATGGCCCTGCTTGATCTGTAGAAAAGGTGTAGGTAGAAACTCCATAAGATGTACCCAGTGTAAGCTTTGCACACATAAGAGGTGCAGCAATATCAAAGGGAGGCTAACTGGGAAGATAGTTTTTGTATGTGGCAAATGCTCAGATGCTATGAACCCTGAAAATGTGCAGAGAACAGCTTGTCACATTCCAAGGAGAAAAACTTCAAGTAATTGATAGTTTCTGTTATCTAGGAGACCAAGTCAGTTGCAGGGGTGGATGCTCTAAGAGTGTAGCTGCTAGAATAAGAATAACCTGGGCAAAGTTCAGAGAGATCCTACCTCTGTTGGTGACAAAAGGCAGCCTCTTGCTCAGAGTAAAAGGTAGACTGTATGACGCATGTGTACGAACAGCCATGCTACATGGCAGTGAAACATGGGCCATGACTGCTGAGGACATGTGTACACACATACCGACAAACATGTATATTGTTCAAAAGGTTTTAGAAAACTAAGTTCCGCAAAAGATGAGAGCATAGTCAGTGTGTTAAAAACGGCACTCTATAACGGTAATCCTGTGAAACTGTCCAAGCAAACCTTGCTCTACTGACCAGGGATATGAAGGCAGCTGACATGAACAATGACAGTAAAAGTTGTCTCCCTTAAGCATGAACTTTTTTTTTTTTTTAAATAGATAACTGTGTGTATTTGCACCAGTGTCTGTCCTTTAGACATTATTTCAGAAACAGGTTATTCAGCTGATTGAACTAAACCCTCGCTGCTGAACAGTTAAGAAGTTTGCATCCAGAAGCTCAATCCCACAGCATAGTATCTCAGGCAAATTTATTTAATACCAGGCTCTTGTGATTGAAATTGTGTAGACAGAAAGTTAACAAAAGCCTGTCAGTTGGATTGTTCCTAGATTTCAAAAGCGCAGCTTTGTGGCCCGGGGATGGGTTGTTACACTCATGGTTGCGAAACTCCCAGATCAGGCAAATGCGTTGGTGTCTACGAGCAAAATACTTCATGTCATTCTGCAATCACTTTATGACACCTGACATATGGAACATAAACAGATGTCAAAGTGCACCTGTAGAGGCAACACCAATTTGGTGGAGGTGGGAGTGAGCCAATGTACAGCCACATACATTTGGTCACTATAAACAAATCATTTGTCCAGGTTGGTCAGCAAGAAATTGAAGAACCGTCTCTCTTGGACTACAACAGACTACTCTACACGTGTCTGGAAAGCTCAGGTACTTACATATTAATCCAGGGGCAGGTGATTTCCCTTGATCCAACAACTGAATCCTCGTTATTGAGCCACAGTAATCCACCACCATAATCCCTCACATTGAATCATGGAGAAGGAGTGAGCAGTTATGGCATTCATACTTTCCTCAATTTCATTAGCAATACAAATGCTGTCTTTAATAGCACCTACTCAGCTGTTATAATTTAAATGAAGCCTTGACTTTACGAAAAAAATGTATGTAGGATATGTCATCTTGGTGGAGTTGATGTGGCCATGTGGTTAAGAAGTTCAATTCCAGGGTCAATTTCTCTGTACTACATCTCGGGTGGCAGTGACTTCTACCATACTAGTGATGTGGCCAAACCCTTGGGAATAAAATTGGGGAGACAGAAACTGTATGGACAGTTGCGTCAGAAAGACCATTCTTGTTTTGTGGTGGTCTCAAATATCAGGTTAGCCCCTACAGTTCATGAATATACACTGTTGTTTAACTGCAGGTCAGCATCATGCAATGTGTCCTTCCTCTTTTCAGATGGCAGGGTATGATTTGAAAGGGACTTAGCTGCTCTTCCTAGCAGGTTAAGCATCCACAAGGCGACTCCCTCATTAAAAATTGCATTTGGTGGCGGTGGGAAGATGGGAGATGCAATAGAAAAAAATATAAATATATAAATGAAGAAATATATATATAAATGAAATAATAAACAAACTGAAGAATTTCTCATTTTTTTCGTTTTTTTTCCTTATTTTTTTTTTTTTACATACCATTCTTTGCACAGATTCAAAGTTTCTAGAATATTGTTTAGAGTTCTCTGCAAATATGGACCAGAATAAGTATTGCTTTGACTTCCTTTGAAACAGGTCTGCATCCAAAATTTGAGGGTTTTACACAGCCAAATAGTATCGTGTTAAACCTCATAAGTTACTACATGTTTGTGTGTGTGTGTGTGTGTGTGTGTGTGAAAACGAGGGAGAGCAGTTTAGAGGAATTTGAAAACTAGTACCAATGGTTGCATACAAAGTTCACCCTCCCCACAAGCTCTTTATTCCAGTGTTGTACAAACCATTCATAGAATGTAGAGGAAGTCCCCAGTTAACAGAAACAAAATACCTTTACTTATTATACAGTGTGGTTTTATTTATTATTTTTTTTATGGTATATGTTTTTTCCCTGTTGTTAATTTTTCATTATATTTTTCTTTTTAACCAGCTTTTATTTAACTTGGAAGTAGGGTTCTGTTAACCTAACAGAAAGAGAAAAAAAAAAAAAAAACTCTGTAATGCAACCTAATTAGAGGGAAATACGAGATATTAAGTATTCGTTCCGATACACCACCATTATTTAAAGAGAAAAGAAAAGGGAAGAAAAAGAAACGTATAAAAGTCTTAAAAGTAGGGAAGATGTATGATCAGTGGGGAAGGGTCCCTGAGAGATCTTACCCCGTCATCCCCCATCCCTCAAAATATAAAAACACAAAAAAATTTAATAAAAAAAAAACCTGTTCCAAAAGCTTTTAAAAGATGATATTAATGGATGATATATTGGTCAGCCTTCTTTTGTCATGAAAAAAAATTATAATAATAATAACAATAATATTCCTTTCTACTAAAAGCACAAGGCCTAAAATTTTGTTTGGAAGGGGGCAAGTTGATTAAATTGACCCCAGTGCTCAACTGGTACTTATTTTATCAACTCCAAAAGGATGAAAGGCAAAGTCGACCTTGATGGAATTTCGAACGTAAAACCAGAAGAAATGCCATTTTGCTTGGCATTCTAATGATTCTGCCAGCTCATGGCCTTAATAATAATAATAATAATAATTTCTGATACTACTACAGATTCAGAAATTCTGGTGGAGGGGGACAGTCAATTATATCAGCCTCAGTACTTAGCTGGTACTTAATATAAACTGACCCCAGAAGGATGAAAAAGGCAAAATTAATCATGGCAGGATTTGAATTCAAAAAATAAAGGACCAGAAAAAAAATACCACAAGGCATTTTTGTCTGATGTTCTCTTGTTTCTGCCAACCCCTTGTCTACCACCTCCTTACAGTAGTAATTTCTGATTTAGGCACAATGCCAAAAATTAGGAGGGGACAGGGTAAGTCAGTATTATCAACAACATTACGTGGCTGGTACTTTATTTTGTCAACCTCAAATGGATGAAAGGCAGAGTTGACCTCGGTGGGGTTTGAACTCAGAACATACAGATCAAGAAATAATGCAAGGCATTTTTTTTTTCTGATGGTCTAACAATTCTGCCAATTCACCTCCTAATAATAATAATAATAATAATAATAATAATGATTTCAAATTTTAGCACAAGGCCAGCAATTCCAAGGGGGAGGGGCGGGTAAGTCGATTACGTTGACCCTAGTGCTCAAATGGTACTTATTGTATCAACCCCGAAAGGATGAAAGGCAAAGCTGACCTCGGCAGAATTTGAACTTAGAACTTGGAGATGGATGAAATGCCGTTAAGCATTTCACCTGGCATGCGAATGATTCTGCCAGCTTGCCGTCTTAAAATAAGGATAATTCTTTCTAATTTTGGCACTTAACCCAGCAATTTTGAGGGGAGGAAGGGGCGCAAGTCAATTTCATCAACCTCAGTATTTCACTGGTATTATATTTTACTGACCCCGTAAAGTATGAAAGGCAAAGTTGACCTTGGCCGGATTTGAACGCAGAACACAAAAGAGTTGGAAGAAATGCTGCAAACAGCATTTTTCCTGAAACTCTAATGATCCACCTCTACACAATAGAAATAATAATAATAATAATAATAATATGTAAAAGAAAAGAACGAAATAAAAATTGAATTAAAAATAAAAAAATTAATGAAGTTGAAGAATGATGGCCTGTCTGACCCCACCAACTTCTTTACTGGACGGCTGCTACGTCAGCGGTCAAAGAAAGAGAGCAAGAGGGGCCAAAAGAGAAGAGTCTGAAAAGATGCAGCAAGCAGGTGCTACACTTTCAGGCACATTTATATACATCAGTGACAACACACCATCTCCTCCTGTGACTTGCTTATCACAGACATATTATGTTTTATTTTTGTTCTTTTGTTGGTTTTTTTTTTTAATCAATGCAGTTGCCTGTGGTGAAGAAAAGTTAAGTTTTTGTTTCTGTTATTTATATATGTATATATATATATATATACAAACACATATATATATATGTATTTTTTTTTTTAACCAAATCTGAGATTCCATCTTGAGGCAACTTTAGATAATTTTGTCCAATGTATCAGGTGACTTCACAGCATAATGTGCCTTTAGCACAATGCTTTTATCATAGTCTTTAGCCTTAGTATAACACAGTACCCCGACAGTTACAGTGACAGTTCCAAGGGCACTGAGTAAAGTTACTGGATTACCAAATACTATCACAGAAAGCCATATAAGGAAAGCACGTTTCACTGTATTTGCAACACTGGAATGAAAAGAAAGAAACAAGCAAACGTGAGTATATTACAAACATGTGTCAAATATACATTATATACACTATATATAAATATATATATATATATATATATATATATATATAAAAAACACCCTGTCCAATGGACGGTGCTGAGTTGTCAATCATTTAAACTAGATTTTCTCAAAACCGTCCCATAGGACTCCCCTTTGAGAAACACTGATTTAACCTAAATTTGAGACACCAGCAAAAGAAGAAATAAAGAGCATTTTTTTTATTCCAAAGAATGCTTTATCAATCGCATTCTCAATTGAAATCGATTTTTGTAATTTTTTCAAGACTGATACACGCCTTGATACCGTTGGTATCTACATATCAAATTTGAGTGCAATCGGATGGCGGATGCCCGAGATCCTAGAAGACACACACACAGACAGACAAAATGGATTTTATATAATAGATATATCATTCACATGATTTAGCTCTGTGCATCTTTTTCTGTATCTATCTATATCTACCTACATAAATGTCTGTCTATATCTGCATTCCAGTAATTGAGTTGTGAAATATTAAATTCTACAGATTATATATATAATTACACACACACATAATCGTTGTTTAACATCTGCTTTCCATGATGGTGAACCAGAAGGCTGCACCAGGCTCCAATCTGATCTGGCAAAGTTTCTACAGCTGGATGACCTTCCTAATGCCAACCACTCTGAGAGTGTAGTGGGTGCTTTTAAGTGCCACCGGCACAAGGACCAGTCAGGCGGTACTGGCAACGACCATGCTCAATTGGTGTTTTTTTACGTGCCACCAGCACAGGAGCTAGTCAGGTGACGCTGGTAATGACCATGTGCGAATGGTGCTTTTTATGTGCCACTGGCATGGGAGACAGTCAGGCAGCCCAAGCAATGTCACGCTCAAATGGTGCTTTTAATGTTCCACTGGTATGGGTGCCAATCAGGTGGCACTGTCATCAGCCACAACAACGATTTCACTTGCCTCAACAGGTCCTCGCAAGTGCAGTTTATTGCCCAATGATTAAATGGGCTGGTTACGCAACAGTGGCATAGTCCACAGTTATGGTCTCACTTGGCTTGCCAGCTCTTCTCAAGCATAGCATATCTCCAAAGGTCTCGGTCACTTGTCATTGCATCAGTGAGGCTCAATGTTCAAAGGTTGTGCTTCACCCCTCATCCCAAGTCTTCCTGAGTCTACCTTTTCCACAGGTTCCCTCAACTGCTGGGGTGTGACAGTTTTTCACACAGTTGCCCTCATCCATTCGCAACACATGACCCCCCCACACACACGCATATATATATAAATAATTACACATACATATATATGAAAAATGACACACACACAACAGGGGTGTTTTTGTTTTGCTTGGCTCTGAAGTATATTGTGCTTTCTAACAACACAGTATGTCTCTAAAAGGATTTTTCTCCAGACAAAACCTGCAGCTTCTTGCTTTTCAGTGACACACCTATATTAAGTATGTTATAGTGATAAAACAATTTTTACTATAGAGCTGTTTCTATTGCATAATTCGAAAATACACACATACACACACACACTGTGAAGTGGTTGGCATTAGGAAGGGTATCCAGCCACAGAATCATGCCAAAGGAAAGAGACATTGGTGCAGGTTTCTGATTTGCCAGTTCCTGTCAAACCATCCAACCTGTGCCAGTCTGGGAAATGGATGTTAAATGATGACGATATATATATATATACACACACACACGTCGACTTTTCCCAACACCCAACATGGGTCAGCTGTTTCATTACCCATATATATTAACATTATCATAATTATTATCATCATTATTATTATTAAAGTGTGGCAGATGGGCAGAGCACTGGACAAAAGGTTTTTTTTAGTGTATCTAGTTATGTTCTCAGTCGATTTTTGTACCTGTTAAAAATGATTATTATTATTTATAGGCATAGATGTAGATGTTTGATTAAAAAGATTGCCTCCCGACCATGTGGTTTCAGGTTCAGTCCCACTATGTGGCACAGTGGGCAAGAATTTCCTACTACAGCGCCAGGCTGACCAAAGCCCTGTGAGTGGAGATGGTAATCAGAAACTGAAGTCCACCGTATGTGTGTTTGTCTAGACATCACATGATGGTCATAAATGAGCACCACAGTCATATGACCAATACTGTCAATTTCCAGTCACCAACGAAAAACATACCTGACAAGTAGGAAATATTACCTTGCTTGGAAACAGGTAAGGGTTGGTGACAGGAAGGGCATCCAGTAATAGAAAATCTGCTTCTACAAATTCCATCTGACCCATGCAAAGATGGAAACGTGGACATTAAAATGATGAGGATGATCTCAAAGGTGGTGGACTGTAAAAATGCTTAAACTAACAGAGAGCGGCTTTTAGTTACAGCCCAGAGTTCAAATCTTACTGAAGTCGACTTAACCTCTCACACTCCCAGGTTCCACAAAACATGAAACAAGATGATTACTAAAGAATCAATTTGACTAAATTCCTTGAAACAAAATCCGTCACCTTTGTGTTAATTATGAGAATTTGTTAATTTTAGATTCGTTTCAATTACTTTTTTCAATTAGTCCAGTCTTCATTATTCATTAACTTGTGCATAACGAACATCCTAAATTCTGTCTCCTGAAACTTTTTACAAATGCAGACATACATAGATATGGTATGTTTCTTGCAGCTGCGCATGCATGCACACACATACACAGCAATGCTGTACGTAATGTGCTGCACACATACAGACATGCCATGGTGTTGGTGCTGCACACATGAACAGATATAATAATGCAACAGTTGTACAAGCAAACCTGGCAAGATGCTGCTAATGCAAATATGCACAGGTAAATGGTGCAGTGCTCCTACTGCACACACACACAGTCAAGTGTTGCTACTACAGCTGCAGACATTGCATAGTACTGCAACTGCACACACAGACATAATAAACAACATGCACGAGAAACCAGTCAACTAAATGACAATGATTAACTGATCAATAACGAGCTGCAATCACACACTCACAGATGCCTTGGTCCCACCCCCCACCCCCACCCGGCCTCTTCTCAAGTAGCTAACTTCATACTTGTACTACACACTCCTACCCGACACAGCACCCCCCTCACTCCTCTCCCTGATACAACACCCCCCTCACTCCTCTCCCTGTCACCTTTACCTGACACAACACTCCCATCTCCTTCCCATCACTCCTACAAGACAGCCCTCTCCTCCCCTTCACTCTTATCTAACAGCCCCTCCACCCGCTGTTCATTCCCACCCACCCCCTCCCGACACAGCACCCCACTCTCTCCTCTCCTCTCTGTCACTCTCATCTAACCACACCTGACACGGCACCCCATCTCCTTCATGTCACTCCTACCAGACACAGCCTTTCCTCCTCCTCCTCCTATCATCCCTGCCTGACACAACCACCCCCTCTCTCCTGTATGTCACTCCTACCACCTCTATCTAGTTCCCTGTGATACAATCTCTCCTCATCCTCTCACTCTAGCTCACTCACCAATTCCTACATGAGATAAACACTTCCCTCTCTCCTTTCCCCTTCAGGACTTTGGAAATTCACTTTCCAACCCAGAATGTTCCAACAGACACCAACCAGCAGATTTTTCAAACGAAACATCAACGCCCCACCCTCTCAACCAGTCGCACTAGTCTAGAAGACACCTGCACAGGTGATAATCAGGTCCTCTCCTCTGGTTCTGCCATGTTTTTGTTGTCTAATGGCTTTCGTTTCATTGACTTCTTTGTTTGAATAGTGAAGAGACAATATTTAAACAATGATAACATTTCCTCAAGCTATAACACATTGACATCATCATCATCGTTTTAATGTCCAGTTTTCCATGCTGGCATGGGTTAGATGAAATTCACTGAGGCAGATTTTTCTATGGCTGGATGCCTTTCCTGCCACCAACTCTCGCCTGTTTCCAAGTAAGGTAATATCCCCACCCACCTCATCTTTACGTGGAACATTTGAATTGAATGACTGCCTGTATGACAGTGACACATCACACAATGTCAGCCACACCTATGCCTGGAGAGTCAACTCCAACCAGGTTTGAAATCAAAGCCTAGAGTCATAGTTAACATTGATAATGCTTTCTACTGGAAGCACAAGGCCTCAAATTTGGGGGAAGGGATTAAGTCGATTACATTAACCCCAGTGCATAACTGGTACTTATTTAATCTCCCCACCCCAAAAGAATGAAAGGCAAAGTCAACCTCAGTGGAATTTGAACTCAGACTGTAGTGGCAAACGAAATACTGCTAAGCATTTTGCCCAGTGTGCTAACAATTCTGCCACCTTGCTGCCTCATCATAATTAACATTAATAATCTTTTCTACTCTACGCAGAAGGCCTGAAATTTTGCAGGAGGGGACCAATCGATTAGATTGACCCTAGTACACAACTGGTACTTAATTCATCGACCCCAAAAGGATGAAAGGCAAAGTAGACCTTGGTAGAATTTTAACTCAGAATGTAGTGGCAGGTAAAATACCTATTTCTTTACTACCCACAAGGGGCTAAACACAGAAAGGACAAACAAATGGATTAAGTCAATTATATCAACCCCAGTGCGTAACTGGTACTTATTTAATCGACCCCGAAAGGATGAAAGCCAAAGTCGACCTCGGCGGAATTTGAACTCAGAACATAGCGGTGGGCAAAATACCGTTAAGCATTTTGTCCAGTGCGCTAACGATTCTGCCAGCTTGCCACGTTGCCATAAAAACATTTATTTCTAAAATAGGCAGAAGGCGAGACATTCTGGAGCACGAGTTGAGTCAATTACATCAATTTCTCTCCTTAATTTCCTTCAACATTGGAAGGATGAAAAGGAGAGGTGAGCCGGACTAGATTTCAATGTAAAGAGATCTGAGTCCGATGATGCTCTACTGATTCTGTGATTTGAGTATCCACCCCCACCAACCCAACAATTTCATTTAGAAATAAATGATGAATGTAGAATGTGAATCACTGACCTGTGGGTAACTGGTGATATATAGCCCATGAGGACATATGCTGTGATACTTTGGAAATGGAAAAAGATACCATTAGTGATGAGTGCAAAGAACATTGTGTAGTCGAGGGTGTCCTTGGCATGTGTGATGTCCATCATGAGGAAACAAGCAGGAATTTGCACAACTACCGATGCTATGCTTGTGTAGAACTGCAGCTCTGCTGGGCTGCAAAAGGGGACAAAATTACAGATTAACAGACAAAAAGAAACAGAAAAAGCATTGACAATGGCGAGAGAGTGAAGAATGAAGAAATGAATACAGAAATAGGAAAACAAAAAGATTGGGAGGAAATGGTTGGTTTAGAAATGTTTTTATCATTTTGTGTCAGAGAGTGTGTGTGTGTAAAATTAAACCAGATAAACAAGAATTACATGAGGCTTAAACATGGGTTAGTTCAATAATTCACATCAGCAGAGTTTCCAACCCATTGACTTGTACAGCTGATCAATGGACAAAACTAAACTAAACTATTACTCTCTTACTTGTTTCAGTCATTTGACTGTAGCCATGCTGGAGCACTACCTTTAGTTGAAGCCTAATACTTATTCTATTGATCACCATTGCTGAATTGCTAGGTTATAGGGATGTAAACACACCAACATTGGTTGTCAGGCAATGGTGGGGGACAAACACAGACACATACACACACATACATATGATGGGCTTCCTTCAGTTTCTGTCTATCAAATTCACTCACAAGGTTTTGGTTGGTCCATGGTAAGGTGCCACACAGTGGAACTGAACCCAGAATCATGTGGTTGGGAAGCAAGCTTCTTATCACACAACTGGAATCCCTGTTTATCTCCAACAAAAATATAGATGCCCTTACTCACTTTCAACAAACTCTCTCTCTCTCTCTCTCTTTGTATACATATGTGTATACATACATACATGCATGCACAGGCATGGCTGTGTGGTCAAGAACCTCACATTACAACATGCTTCCAGGTTCAGTTCCACTAGGTGGCACTTTGGGAAAATATTGTCTATGATAATCTCAGGGCAACCAATACCTTGTGAGGAATTGGCAGACAGAAACAGTGTGGAACCCTGTGTGTGTGTGTGTTTGGTGTTTGTCCCCTTCCTACCAATTGACAACCAGTGTTGGTTTCTCCATGTCTGCATAACTTAGTGGTTCAGCAAAATACTTTGGCCCTGACAAAAACAACCTTCACAGCAGAGCTTGTAGCATAACAAAATGCACCCGAAATGGTTGGCAACAGGAAGGGCATATCATCAGGTTCAAAAGGAAATGATTGCAAATACAATGAACAGGACTAACATTTAAGGATAAGGGATGAAAAATGAAAAGGGGGACCACGGCTCAAGGAGTTCTGTAATACAAGTGAGCTGACCATTTGCAATGCTAAGCTCAGGAAACAGGCCTGGCACCTGATAACCTGGCAGTCAGGAAGACATTGCAAGTTAGATATGCCTCGTACTCACACCATCACCAGGAAACGGGATTGGCAACGGGATGTGAATATTAATTGACTTCCCAGTGAAGAATGTAAGAATGTTTGAGAAAGACTAGAGATCCGTGAATACAAAAACACTCCATCAGGGGACCCCACAGACATGCCATCTCACCCTCTGCCTTTCCTATCACTCGGGCACTTTCATTTCACTAATCTTTCCTCTTCTTAGCACCCATATTTCGTTCAACGCAACCAGGCCCTGCATTAACCCCTGCAGTCAGTCTTCTGTGTGGCTGTGGCTTCAGAAACACAAGACAATCTGGAGGTGGAAGGTTAAGGTAACTGAATTCTTTGGCCAGACGAAGGTTTGAAGGAATATTGACTGAGATGTACGATAATGAGGAGCTAGAGGCTTATAACAATGGGGAGTTTTGAGATGCCAAAAGCCATGACCCATGTAGATGGATGGAGAAAGGTTCCAACCAGACAAGAGGTGATGGTGCTTCTATAAGAGCCATAAAAGCTAAAAGCTAAGCCCGTGAAGAAGGGAGGAAGAGATGTGAGAGTAAGAGGCAATAATGAAGTGGCTAAAACAGATGCTAGATGTCAGGATTGCACGGCAAGGAGAAAAGCTGAGAGTGGGAAGTTTGTTAGGGTTTCATAGTGGAGAGAATCAGGGGTTTGAGGTGTTTAGGTTCTAGAGTGGTGTATCAGAGAGAATGAAGATGTTGTTGGAGGAAAAGAATGTGTTTGGAATGAAAGGAATTTAAACACACTTTAACCCTCTCATTTACCATATTGTTGTTGGAATACACTGCTTTTGCTTTAGTTAATTGTGAAAATAATAAAGTCAGTGAAATAGCAATCATTAAGCTAGTGTTTAGAGCCTAAGTCAATGGCGAATTTCAGTGGAAGGTTTTTAATTTATATCATACTAAAAAAAGGAAGTTTGTATCACAGAACCAAGGGGCAGTGTCCTGTGGGTCAGAATCAGAAGGGTTAAAATAGGGGGTTTTTGTGTCATGAGATAAGAGTTGTTCTCAAGTGGATTGGACTGAAAATGGTTAATCAATATAACATCAAAAGAAGGCACTTCATTACAATCTGTTTGAATAAATTTGTTCCTGACTATGACTGGTCATCAAATCATAAAAGTAAATTATCTTTATTCCTTCTTTATACAAGAAGCCATACTTGCAGCCACTTGAAACCACAAACAGTCGACTAAAGGCCTAGAAAGATCAAGCCATCTAACCATTGTCTCGTCAAAGCTAAAATGATGCTGAGTGATAAAAAGCTTGCTTCCCAATCATGTGGTTCTGGGTTCAGTCCCACTGAGTAGCACCTTGGGCAAGTGTCTTCTGCTATAGCCTGAGGCCAACCAAAGCTTTGTGACTGGATTTGGTAGACAAAAACTGAAAGAAGCCCATTATATATGAATATATATCTATGTGTGTGTGTTTGTCCCTACCTCACCACTTGACAATTACTGGTGGTGTGTTTGCGTCCCCGTAACTTGGCGATTCGGCAAAAGAGACTGATAGAATAAGTCCCAGGCTTAAAAAATAAGCATTGAGGTCAATTCCTTTGACTAAAAAATTCAAGGTGGTGCCCCAGCATGGCACAGTCTAACGAGTGAAACAGGTAAAAAAGATAAAAATGAACTTCTGCTGGTGTCATGATAAAATGCATGTGCAGGGTATTCTAGAATGGTTGACGTTAAAGAAGGACATCCAACCATGGAAAGCACAGCAAAAATGGAATGGCCATGATAAAGGATATGGTTCACTGAACTGTCTGAGAAAGCGGTAAATCCAGATTAGGAACCAACTTGAATTGTGACCTGGTCAACTCATGGCAGCATCAAAAATGGATGATGAAGAACAATAAAGACAACAGAATCGGTAGCACGCCAGGCGAAATGCTTAGCAATATTTCGTCTGCCGCTATGTTCTGAGTTCAAATTCCGCCGAGGTCGATTTCGCCTTTCATCCTTTCGGGGTTGATTAAATAAGTACCAGTTATGCACTGGGATCGATGTAATCAATAATCTCTTTGTCTGTCCTTGTTTGTCCCCTCTATGTTTAGCTCCCTCTAGGCAGTAAAAAAAATATTTTGTGGGGTTTCTTTTTAGCACATCAGTGGCATGTAAAAAGCAAGATTGGAGCCTTGCTTCCCTTTGAAATATCAGTATTTGCAGATTAAGACAAACAACCTTCTCAAGCACAGGGCTTGAGGTACGGTTCTACAGCTTTTTAAAAACCTCTAGGAATACTATATCTCATGTGTATCTTTTTATTTTTAAAGACAGAGTGATTTGGTAGCTATTTCTAGCCAGTCAAGCTCTCTTATATACTTGAAGAAATGTATGCATATTCTTGAAGAAATTAAATGCATTTACTTTTCACCTCAAAGACTGTGGGCTAATAGTGTACCTTGTAAGGATTAATTTAGGCCAACAATGTGTCTTATAAGGATTTGTTTAGGCCAAAAAGAATGACATTTAAGTGCTAATTAATGCCAACAGAATATTTTGTTCTCTGGTTTGTCTGGAGGAAAGCTTTTTAGTCCTCTTATATAATTACGTGTGTGTTCATGTTTCCATTATTTGAAATACAGGCAAGAATCAGAGCCAGAAGAGAATCCAGTTGTAGAAATCTTGCACCAATTTCTTCCTTGTCCAAAACATGCTAGCATAGAAAAAAAAAAGACCAGAACACATCCGTAAAATTTGATCCCAAAATTATTTCAATTTATTTTGATGTTATTTTAACTTATTCTCATATGCCTTGTGAGTGGATTTGGTAGACGGAAACTGAAAGAAGCCTGTCGTATATATGTATATATATATATATATATGTATGTGTGTGTATGTGTTTGTGTGTTTGTCCCCCTAGCATTGCTTGACAACCAATGCTGGTGTGTTTACGTCCCCGTCACTTAGCGGTTCGGCAAAAGAGACCGATAGAATAAGTACTGGGCTTACAAAGAATAAGTCCCGGGGTCGATTTGGTCGACTAAGGCGGTGCTCCAGCATGGCCGCAGTCAAATGACTGAAACAAGTAAAAGAGTAGAGTAATATCCTAATTTGCAGTTGAGATTATTTTAAATTGTACTTTGAGTGACAGTAGAGGTCAGTGAACGCCTACAAGATTGTTGCAGTTGCGATCTGACAAGGCGTTTGATAGAATTGATCGGGTGCTTACCAACCAAGCAGAAGGTTTAATCATTCGCATCCAATCATTACAAATCACCAAAGGTGTATATTACGAAGATAGATAACTCTTGATGGCTTACCAAATGGCTTTTGAACGTTTCACGATTCTTACTTATTACTGGTAATTTAAGGGTTCTGGAGTAAAGATAGATAACTCTTGTCAGCTTCATTCACCTCACTGGAGGAATTCCCACCACGTTTCGACAGCTCCATTATAGGATCCAGTGGCTAAGGACATCACCAGAATCACTGCCCTATCAGTTGATATATAACCATTTATCACCTTCTCTTCACTATATTACTGACACTACAACAAACAGAATATATTTCTAGAGGTTTTCCCACAACCCCTAACGCCTACCTAAGCTACCCACAAAGAGTCAAAGTGCAGTTTTCAGAAACCCCCTCAATCGATATTTCCTCTTCCCTTACCTCCTAATATTTTATGCCAGTCTTAAAATTAGGACTGGGAAATTGTGTATCTGTGCACAACCAGCAAGAGATATGACAGTCAAGATAACAAAATGCTATACATACTTACGTATATCTATATTTTTCACCACTGATAAGCATTTTAGAATAAACATTTTGTAAACTGAAACAGAAGAAGACAGGAAATTAGTTGAATGAAATCAGAGAGAGAGAGAGAGAGAGACATGATGGGTGTGATTACAACAGACGAAGACTGACGGGATGAGGAATGACAGGTAAAGTAATTAAATGATG
>NC_043008.1:50588549-50743549 GCF_006345805.1 Octopus sinensis
TATGGTTTCAAGCACAATGTATCTAGGACAACATTACTCAATAATGTCCTTCATTTTTAGTGAGGTGGGTTTGATCTGAAGGATATCTTACTGCTATTTCTAGCAGGCTGAGCACCAAAGGGGTCCCCTCATCATTGAAAGAGAAAACCTCCTCCAAATGACTTTTCCTGAAGAAGTAAATATAAACATCAATGTTATCCCCTCCTCATCTTGACCCCTTCCTGAGGCCCACATCTTTAATCATTTATTAGTTTCAATCATTGAACTGCGCCCATGCTGGGCAGGGCCATGAGGGTTTTAGTCAAACAAATCAACCCCAGTCCTTATTTTGCTTAAGTCTGATAATGCCCACCCAGGTGTACTGGGCGAGTTTTTCCATGGAACCAAAACAAGAGAGGTCATCAAGTATGTTGTTGCAGATGAAAGGAGGAGATAATCCTTGATTATAATCTCTTAAAGGTTTAAATCTACATATATAGTATAATAAAGAGCTTAAGCTGCTCAACAAAATACAGTTACTTAGAATTAGTTAATAATTTCCATCTCAGAAATAACTTCAAGAAAGTATACACTTTCACACTTTTGTTGCATGCCCCGAAATGCCATTTAACACTCCCAAGGGTTATCAGAACCTCAGCTTTATATATATTCAAATTATGTCTGTTGGAATCATTTCTCAAGAACCACAGAATACAGAGTACTTTTATTGATGCCTATAAATGAAAGAGGTAAACATTTACAAGAAAAACTGAAAAACAAGTGCTTTTTTCAAGCAAAAGTCCCTTGTGATAATTGTTCTGTATTGTCTTACAAAGACTCCCTTGTCATATTCTCCTTTTCAGAAATGTATTGAATTGGAGATTGGCTCACTGGAAACCTGTAACCAACAATGCTATTGTTCACAAATTTTGACACAAGACAAAAAAATTTTTAAATAATAACATGGAAGAGAAAAAGAAATGACTTACCATTCTGTGATATTTGTGGCTAATGCTGCTACAAATCCTTTTATACTAAAACTTAGTTCATATGCCGAGCAAAGAGCAAGTCCTGCCATTATAGGAATTAATGAGAGAAATGTGTATAACCCAGTTCGTTCCCCAATTAAAGCCCAAGATATGAATACTGTGAATAAAGGAGCGGAACTTTTAATAGTCTCTGTGAATGATACTGCCACAAACTTTAGAGCAACAAGTCCAAGAACAACGGTTATAAATCTGAAACGAAACAAAGAGTAAAGAGCTGTTTAGGTTGGGTGGAAATTACTGTATAAGAAGCAATATTAGCAACACACAGACAGAATCATATAGGAACATATTGCTGAACTCCATGCCAATCCTGAACAAACAGACCCATGTCCATAGACATTCTAGCCAAGACCATCCCATCTTATTTGCAGACAACATACCTAAAACTATCTCACTTAATGCATCCTTCTTTCATAAGGTGGTAGAATGTGATTTGGTGATTTGGCTGCTAATTCTAGCAGATCGGGTGACTGAGTAGAGACTGTCATTGGTGCTTACATGTGTCTATGAACCAAACACATGTAGGCACATAGCATAATCTTACTAGAAATATAGTAACAGAAGGGTTCGACAATACCGGAACCTGACGAGTACTTTTTTCCTCTTCCTTTTATCATGGTGAGGATGAATGGAAAAATTGATTTCAACATGATTTAAGCTCAAAACAGAAGAAATTGAATACTGAAAGGCATTGTGTTTGGCATTCTAAAAGATCTGCCAATCTACTACTAATAATAATGATAAAAACACCAGGACTAACAAGTATATATAACATACAGAAAATAGCACTACTAGGCACCATGCACATCCTATGTAAAACATGTTCAATACAGTAACCATAAGAGCATCACAACAAACCACAGTAAATACCCAAGGCACACACAGCTGCACTTGGTAATGCAGTGAAAGCATGTGATAAAAATATGACTACTGATATAATAATAATAATTGGTGTGTTGGGAATGGTAAAGAAGGGAGCGGAGAAGTATATTAAGCAACTGCCTGGTAACTCCAATATCCTTGAACTACAAAAGTTACCCTTGATGGGTACAGCGCATATACTAAAGAAAGCACTCTCCATCTAATATGGAATAGACGTGGTGATGATTTTAGCATGCAGAGCAAAACAAAAGTGCCCTTGCTACTCTTGGCCTCCAGAGGACGCCAGGTACTAAGGCAGCTGAAATAAAGTTTTAATGAAAGGAAATGATAATAATAATCCTTTCTCTTATAGGCACAAGGCCTGGAATTTTTAGGCAGAGTGGTAAGTCAGTTACATTGGTCCCAGTGGTCAACAAATATTTATTTCATCAATCCCCAAAGGATGAAAGGCAAAGAAGAGCTCAGTGGAATTTGAACTCAGAACATGAATCAAATGCTGCTAGGCATCATCTTTGTCCAGGATGCTTCTGCCATGATTTGTGTGGGAACTAGGAGCGTGCTCTCAAGGGAGATAATCAGAGATCGTAATACTTCATGTAAAGTAAAGCAAATATAACAAATAATCCAGAATCCTTGTCCAGTACCGGATTGATCCCAAAATCTAATCAGTTTGTGCTAGTCATGAGGCCAAACATCCCTGAAAGCTTCATCGAAATCCATCCAGCGGTTCTTGAGATTTCTTGTCCACAGACAAAGAAACAGATGCAACTGAAAACAATACCTCTGCCTTCGCTAAGGTGGAGGTAATAACAATCCTTTCTATAGGCACAAGGCCTGAGATTTTGGGGCGATCCCAGTGCGTTACTGGTACTTATTTCAGTGACTTCCCAAAAGGATGAAAAGCAAAGTCAACCTCGGCAGAATTTGAACTCAGAACAAAATACTGTTAAGCACTTTGTCCAGCATGCTAACAATCCTACCAGCTCACCACCTTAGTAGTAGTAGTAATAACAATAATTATAATAATTTCAGTAGTACATCATTTCTTACCTCATTATCCCAACAACTATCATGTTCCTCCAGAAATTGGGCGGTTTGCCTTCGCGCTGTATGGGGACATACATGCCGCAAGGGAGATAAATCTGTACAAAACCCAACACCGTTGTCATAACCATCTGCATGGCCCCTGAAAATGAATTTAAAGGAACAAAAGAGTAACTGGAAATTAAAAACAGCTTTCATAAACTACAGCATAACGATTGGAATTTTTTAATTATTAGTTTACATTCGATGGTTTGCTCTCTCTTCATCCTGGAAAAGAAGATGTTTACCACAATCTGTGAGGACACTACGGCAACTCATACTTAACATCTCAGAAACAATGAAAAATCAAATTCTTCTTTATATAAAAAAGAAAATCGTTTTTAGTGCTAAACTTTCAACAGGCAAAATGATGGGCAAGCCATATATATTCCATTTATTATAAAATTTCATATATATATATATATATATATATACACATACATATAGACACAAAAATATCATCATTATTTAATGTCCGTGTTCCATGCTAGCTTGGGTTGGATGGTACCACAAGAGCTGGCCAGGCCAATGCCTGCACCAGACTTCCTGTACATGTACAGATGTGTTGTGTGTATGTCTCTCCTTGTCTTGCCATTGCATGCTAGATGTAAATGTGGGTCCCTATCATACAAGCAATGGCATTCATTTCCAGTATTTTGCAAAATGTCTGGCCAGCCATGGGGGAAATATTACCTTGCTCGGAATATAGGTGAGGGTTGGTGATAGGAATTGGCATCCAGCCATAGAAAAATCTGTCTCAATTAGACTGGCACATGTGAACAAGGAAAAGTGGAGGTTAAAACGATGACGAAGATAAAATATGTAGGTGTGAAGTCAACCGAGTTGTTAGCACATCAGATAAATGGAAATGCAGTATTCACTCCAGTTGTCTGCACACTTGAGTTCAAATTGTGTCAACGTTAGCTGAGCCTTTCCTCCTTTCAGTGTGTTAATCAAGTACCAGTCCAATACTAGGATCAATACCCCCCCCCCACTCCTGTCGCCTCTCTGAAAGAAATCAGCTGTTTTCAGATCTGAAGAGAGATGGGTCCCAGCAGGATTTTTAAAAAAATGCCCATGACATATCATACACTGCAACAATGCTTCTGCAACCTCATCAAGGGTTAAGGCAATACGTAAGTATATAGAGTTGGGATCTGGGGCCCAATCGGTTGCATGCCAGGAAAAATGCTTAGCAGCATTTCAGGCATTTGTACGTTCTAAGTTCAAATTCTGCCACGGTCGACTTTACTTTTCATCCCTTCAGGGTTGATGAAATAAGTACCAGCTGAGCACTGGGGGTTGATGTAATCGACTTAACCCCTCTACTGAAATTGCTGGCCTTGTGCAAAAATTTGAAACCAACATAGGGTGCATATACACACACACACACACACACACATAGGAGAGGAGAAGAATTTAACAATCTTTTATTTTCTTCATTTTACTTTTCCAAGGCACAGGGGTGGCAGTGTGGCAAAAAGCTTGCTTCTTAACTACATGGTTTTGGGTTCAATCCCATTGCACAGCACCTTCAACAAGTGTCTTCTATAACCCCTGAGCCAACCAAAGCCTTGTGAGTGGATCTGGTAGATGGAAACTGAAAGAAGCTCATATTGTGTGTGTGTGCATGCGTCTGTTTGTCCCTCACCACTGCTTGACAAATGATGCTGGTGTTTATGACCCCATAACTTGGTGGATTGGCAAAAGTGACCAGGTTTTAAAAAGATATAGATTAAAAATTCTTTTTTTAAACTGGGTTGTCGATTTAATTGACTATAATTTCCCAAAGGTGGTGCCTCAGCATGGCCACAATCTCATAACCGAAACAAATAAAAGATAAAATGTACTTTTAAATTCAGACTGTATTTCAAATGAGATTTGAATTCAGAATGTGAAGAAACCTAATAACCTCTTACAACAACTATGAAAAAAAGAAAAAAAAAAATTTAAAAAACCCCCTACACATGACTGTCTCGAGTCCTAGGCCTCATGGGGCCAGTTATCTGATTCCCATAGTGTGGAAGTGATGAAATCACCCCAACACCTCTGCTGAATGGGACGACAGCCAGTCGGAAGTTGATTCATTTGCAGCAATGTGGCATGAAGTGCTTTCACTCCCAAACACAACAGTGATCTTGTGACACCATGAGAGCAACACCTTAACTACCAAGTCACGCGCATTCACACAACAACACCAAACAGCCACAAACAGGTCAGCACAACTGGGTGGAGAATGATAAATATAGCTGACCTCAAAACAAAACCCTGTCCTTATCTCTATCAACCATGGCGAGAAAGGCAAGGGCTCTGGCTTTGAGATTCTGCCCCTGGATACAAAAAGGGCCTGCCCCATGTTACAGTTAACTAACTTATTAAGACCTCATAACCATTTTCACCCACCCTTTTCATAGTAAACACTTCTCTAGAAACTAGGTTACATCCACCATTATTATAAAGTGGGATGGGTCTCGGTTGGGAGAGAAAATTGATTTTGGTCAGGTTTTATTTTTCATTTGTTTCTTTCTTTTTAAGAGAGTTGCATTTCCCATCTCCTAATTGCTGAACTATTAAATGTAAATGAAACTTTATCTTTGTCAAACAGGTGAGACATAAATTTATCAGACAGGTATATATCTCAATAAATGCTATTTATTCTCAATAAACAACACATATACATTACCCGCAATAAAGTTTGATCTGTTGACTATGCCATCCATGGTTCAGTACCTTAGTTTCATATCTGTTGTGTCTAACATAGGCCCAGGGTCACAAATTTAACGAAAAAGGGGTTAGATGATTAACCCTTTTGACAGCAATTTATCTAAGACCACTCTTTACTCCATGATGCAAACCTCCTGTTTTAATTTAGGTTTCAAACACCAGCTTAATAATGACAAACTTATTTTACTAAATTCATTATTTTTAAGAAAACAAGTGAAGCAAAGAGTATTACAACAATCGAGATCTGTTAATGAAAGGGGGAAACCTACTGCAGCACTTGACTGTTACTTTATTTTATAGACCCTGGAGGGATAAAAAGCAAAGCTGACTTCGGCAGGATTTGAACTCGGCACAGTGTTTTGCCTGACCCTGACAATTTTGCCAATTCATGTAACAATGATGATGATTTCTAACACAATTCAGACACACACACACACACACATGCATGTGACAATGGTGGACGTGGTAGTAGTAGCAGCAGCAGCAGCAGCAGCAGTAACCATTTATACACATACTCAATACATACATGTAACAGTAGTAGTAGTAATAGTAGTAGTAGCAGCAACAGCAGCAGCTGTGGCCGTTTAAGTTGTTTCAGCGTAACAAGCCACATATGGTGCATATACAAAATGTGTGATTGCACTAATTGCACTAATTGCACAATGATCTCTCTTTTTGTTTGGGTAGGAAAGAGAAAAAAAGTCTCAATACTTTTATGGTTCCGAGTTCATTTTCAAAACAATGGGAAAAAAAGAAAAAAAAAAACCAAAATATTTTTATTGACTTTGACTCGAGTCATGTGGACATGACTCTCAGTCAAAACATAAACGGCTCAGTTTGATAGCAAAGCTGAAGTCTCGAATGCAGATTGATTTTGCAAACCAACAAGAAAAGAAAAAAAAAATTGCCTGAAAGGAAAAGAAGAAAAGTTTTCGTTAAGTGTCCACACCCTTTTTAAAATAACAACAGCTTTGTAAATAGTTTTTAGACCTTGAAGGAATGAGAACAAATCGGAGTGAGTGAGTGAGTGAGTTAGCTGGTGTGTATGATTTAGTGAAGGTGCATGGCTTAGTGGTTAGGGGCATTTAGCTCATGATCGTAAAGTCATGAGTTCAATTCCAGCCCACGCGTTGTGTCCTTGAGCAAAACACTTTATTTCACGTTGCTCCAGTCCACTCAACTGCCGAAAATGAATTGTACTTGTATTTCAAAGAGCCGGTCTTGTCACACTTTGTGTCATGCTGAATCTCCCTGAGAACTACATTAAGGGTTCACGTGTTCGTGGGGTGCTCAGCCATTTGTACATTAATTTCATGAGCAGGCTGTTCCGTTGATCGTATCAGCTGTTGTCGCAACTGATGGAGTGCTCCTATATGATTTAGTGACTCATAAAATGCATCCTAATCCTTTACCATTCAAATTATTCTGTCAGATGTAATGCTTATGCATTCACATTGGTTTGAATTAATCATGGATTATCTCATAGCTTTGAGATTTCAATGATGTAATTGTTTATGTTTGAACTCAGAGCGTAGGGACAGATGAGGTGCCAAAGGGCATTTTGTACAATGCGCCAGTGATTAAGCCATCTTACTGCCTTAGTGTTTTCAAATAACCCAGACCAACCAAAGCCTTGTGAATGGATTTAGTAGATGGAAACTGAAAGAAGCCCATTATGGAAGATGCACAGGTACAATAAACACTGAAAATGTACAGAAATTAGACTCCATCAACTGCCAGGGGCACGAACTACAGGTAGTAGATAGCTTCCATTATCTAGGCGACCAAGTTAGTAGCAGAGGTGGATGCTCAAGAGCATAGCTGTGAGAATAAGATTAGGCTGGGTAAAGTTCAGAGAGCTCCCACCTCTGCTGGCAACTAAAGGCCTCTCTTTTGGAATGAAAGGCAGATTGTATGATGCCTGTGTGTGAACAGCTATGCTACATGGCAGTAAAACATGGGCTGTGACAGCTGAGGTCATGCATAGGCTTGAAAGAAATTAAGCCAGCATACTTTGCTGGATATGCAATATCAGTGTGCATACACAACAGAGTGTAAGCACCCTGAGAGAAAAGTTAGGCATAAGAGGCATCCAAATTGGTGTGCAAGAGAGACGACTGTGCTGGTATGGTTATGTGATGCATATGGACGAGGACAGCTGTGTAAAGAAGTGCTGATCTCTAACTGTAGAGGGAACCTGCGGTAGAGCTAGACCCAAGAAGACATGAGATGAGGTGGTGAAGCATGATCTTCAAACTTTCAGCCTCACGGAGGCAATGACTAGTGACTGAGACCTGTGCCCCGGTCCAGCCATAGCCAAATGATCAAAACAAATAAAAGATAAAAGGAAAATGGAAATAAAATAAAAAATGAATTCACTCACCTAACAAGGTGGGGTCGCCGCTTAACGTTGAGAGAATGTACTTGTTGAGAAACAAAGTGCAAAAACTGAAAAAATACCATAGTAAAAGGAAGATGAAGGCTCTTAAGTTCAGCAGTCCGACCTTTTCACAAGATTCCTCTCGGCTTAAGGTTGAATTTGAGCGCGTCATTCGCACAGAGGGGAATTTTAAACTGTGGAATAGTTTGGGTGTCACAAAGGAATCCAGTATAGAATTGCTTGAGTGGCCATGGTCTCCAACTGGCATGTTAAGTCTCCAGAAAGAATATTCTACAATGGAGAGAGAGAAAAAAGAGAGAATGTAACATTTATTGCAGAAAGAGACAGAATGAGGAAGTGTTTGTAGCATGGGCTGCAGTCCAATGACTAAAACAAGTCAAAAACAAAGACACATCTATATGTGTGCAAATATGAAAGTGCATGTGTGTGTGTGTGTATGTGTGTGTGTGTGTGTGTATATCTCAAGACTGGAGCCCACAGTCAAACTGTCCAACCCATGCTAGCATGGAAAGCGGACATTAAACGATGATGATGATGATGTATATAATGATATATATATATATAATAATTAAACAAAACACAGGTACCTGTACAATAGTGTGAAGTGGTGCAGATGATCAGTGTCCACAAAATCAATGTTATACCTGTCTACTCGTGTGTGCGTGTATAAATATATATATATATATATATATATATATATATATATATATATTTATACACGCACACACGAGTACACAGGTATAACATTGATTTTGTGGACACTGATCATCTGTACTACTTCACACTCTTGTACAGGTATCTGTGTTTCATTTAATTATTTCAGTAAATTTTACATTTCCTCCCTTCTTTTTTTTCCATTTTAGCTTTTTGGTGTGTTTGTAACGTTTTTGTTTTATATATGATGAATGCTATGTAAACCCGGTACAGCTAAATGCTTCAGAATGTTTTTGACAAAAAGGTTTTAATTTAGGTCATTTTAAATCAGGAAGGTCGTATAATAGAATCAGAGGCAATCTTAGGCAGGTTGCTATCAAAAAGAGAGAAATAATGGGGGGTTACAACATTGGATTCAGAAATAGGGTGGTTGAAGCACTTTTAAGAAAAAAGAAAAAACAAAAGGAAAGGAAAGCACTAGACCTACATCAAGTAATAAGGACACTAGAGAAAGTGATCAACAAGCTGAGACAAACGTCATCGCTTATTTATTAGCCTGTGAAAATCCTGGTTAACCCTGACAGATAAGGAAAGAGATATGGTAGTGGTGAGGGTGGTTGTGATCATGGAAAGGGTCGTGGTGGTTTTGACCAGTGACTATTCAACTGTCCAATCACCTGAATTACCTGCTCCTAAAGTAATGTGTAAGTGACCGAGTATTCCACAGACATGTGTAGCCTTAGTGTAAATTCTCAAGTAGAATCAGCATGGCATAAAGTATGTGAAAAAAGCTGTAGTTTTTTAAATATATGGGATTAACTAGGTTCTGTTTACTCAATTCCCTTGTGCAGAGATTACCAAAAAATGTGGGAATAAACCAGGGACCTCAAGGTTGCAAAGCAAAATTCTAAACCATTTGGCTGTACTGGGTTTACAGAGTATTCATTGTATGTGTGTGTGTGTGTGTGTGGTGTGTGTGTGTGTGTGTGTGTGTGTGTGTGTGATATATATATATATATATATATATATATATATATATATATATATATATGTTGCCTTACTAGCACTTGTGCCGCTGGACTGGCTCCTGTGCAGGTGGCACATAAAAAGCACCATTTGAGTGTGGCCGTTGCAAGTACCGCCTGACTGGCCCTTGTGCCGGTGGCTTGTAAAAGCACCCACTACACTCTCGGAGTGGTTGGTGTTAGGAAGGGCATCCAGCTGTAGAAACTTGGCCAGATCAGATTGGAGCCTGGTGGAGCCATCTGGTTTGCCAGACCTCAGTCAAATCGTCCAACCCATGCTAGCATTAACGATGATGATGATATATATTATATAGATATGTGTGTGTGTGTAGAAAGTGTCAGGAAAAAAAAAAGCTGAAATGAAAAAAAGGCAAGAAGTACAGAATATTTTTGTTGTTAGACTTTTCCATGGCCTTCATAAGTTGGAAGATCCTATTTATGGTAAATCCAACATTCAGGGATTCATTACTCCTAAAGGAGGAACCTCTCCTAGACCCCCTCCACCGCTGTCTCTGGCCAGTCATGGCCAGGAGGCCCCAGGTAGCAGTTCCCAAACAGTTTCTGCAATGTTGGTCTTAGTAGTATGGATTGACAGAATTGTGAAAGTGTCCCATAAAATATTTAGCAGGGGGTCTTCTCACATTCTGCACTTAAATGCCACTAGAGCCCAGATATATTTTTTACAGGTCATTGTAAATATTGGTTTCAAATCTAGGAACAAGGTCAGCAATTTTGGGGGAGGGATCAAGTCAATTACATCAACCCCAGTGCGTAACTGGTACTTATTTTATTGACCCAGAAAAGATGAAAGGCGAAGCTGACACCAGCAGAATTTGAACTCAGAACGTAAAGATGGACGAAATGCCGCTGAGCATTTTGCTTGGTCTGCTAATGATTCTGCAAATAATAATCCTTCCTACTAAAGGCCTGAAATTTTGGGGAAGGGGAGCAGTCAATTACATTGACCCCAGTGTTTCACTGGTACTTAATTTACTGACCCCGAAAGGATGAAAGGCAAAGTCAACCTCAGCAGAATTTCAACTCAGAACATAAAGACGGACGAAACACCACTAAGCACTTCGCCCGGTGTGCAAAAGATTCTGCCAGCTCACCATCTTCAATAATAATCCTTTCTATTGAAAGCACAAGGACTGAAATTTTTTTTGGGGGGGGGGATGGGACTAGCTGATTACATTGACCCCCAGTGTTTTACTGGTACTTAATTTATTGACCCCGAAAAGATAAAAGGCAAAGTCAACCTCGGCGGAATTTCAACTCAGAACATAGTGACAACTGAAACACCGCTGAGCATCTTGTCCAGCGTGCTAATGATTCTGTCAGCACACCACCTTAATAATAATAATAATAATCATAATAATTATAATTATAATAATAATGATTATAATAATAATATAATCATAATAATAATAATAATAATGATAAATAGTTAAGAGAGAGAGAGACTGTCATCAAGAAATATGACATTTAATCATTAACACAAAAAATCGTTAGAATGTCATTAAAGCTGACTAAGTATGGTCGTGTTAACAGAAAAGACAACATTTCAGCATTGATCTTGTAAACAAGGGCAAAGAGAAGGCAAGAGGTTGTCAAAACATAAAACAAAGTCAGCATTTTATAGCCAATATTGCATTACACTGATACCACCAGATGGTGTTGACAACAACACAGGAAGCAGGTTAAGACTTATTTAATATAAAGGTTGGCAAAACAACTTGGAAATTTGAGAGAAAACAGGATTAAAAAAAAAAAAATGAAGTAGTTGAACCATTAACAGCTGTAAGTAAAACCTTTTGAAAGGAAAATAGATTTATACATAACAAAAGATTCATATGAGAATGAAACAATGGCATAAAAACCAATAAGTGAGGTGTAGAATTCCATTTCTTCTTTGTCCTGTATTGTTTACTCAAAGCAAGAAACAATTGACTGAACATTAATAAAAGAATAAGTGAATACACACACACACACACACACACATACCAGCTTGCCAGCTCTGGTCAAACCGTCCAACCCATGCCAGCATGGACAACGGATGTTAACTGATGATACATTTGGTGTTTGTCAACACTCTAGTCCCCGGAATCAAGCAATGCCTTGTGAAAGAATTTGGAGGGGGAAACTGAAGGAAACTCACACACACACAGCAATATACGAATGATGTTTCCTGCTTGTTGCCAGTTTAAAGCTAATTGGTGATGATTTTCACAGTCCATGTTGACATTATGACCAGCCACTCTGCACTTTCTAAGACCCTTGGAATAAAAAAAAATCCCCTATTTAAAACAGGTAAAGGTCATTGATAAGAAGAGCACCCAGCCCTAAATGCTTCCCTTAAATATTTCCCTGGACCAACATCTTGTCAAATGTAGGTTCGCAACATGTCGAATGCGGGTTAACTTAATGTTGACGGAACCAAAAGTATAATTTTATTTAATTAAAAATATTCCTGTAACGAAGGGAGTGCAATCATTAACTCTAATGATTTGTTCTACACATAATCCATGTTGTGTCCTTAAGCAAGACATTTTATTTTACATTACTTCATCCCACTCAGCCAGCAAAAGTGAGTTGTACCTGTATTTCAAAGGGCCAGTATTCTGTGTCATGTTGAATACCCCTGAGAAATACATTAAGGATATGTGTGTCTGTGGCGGTGAGCTGGCAGAAATGTTAGCACACCAGCCAAAATGCTTAGCGGTATTTCGTCTGCCGCTACGTTCTGAGTTCAAATTCTGCCGAGGTTGACTTTGCCTTTCATCCTTTCAGGGTCGATAAATTAATTACCAATTACGCACTGTGGTCGATATAATCGACTTAATCCGTTTGTCCTCTCTGTGTTTAGCCCCTTGTGAGTAGTAAAGAAATAGGCACGTGTGTCTGTGGTGTATTCAGCCACTTGCATGTTAATTTCACAAGTAGGCAGATCCAGGGATCCGATCAACTGGAACCCTTGTCATCATAACTGAGGGAGTACCAGCTCTACACCTAACTGGGCACAAGAATAGCCAAGTGGTTAAGATGTTGCTTGTGCAATTGTATGGTACAAAGTTTGATGTCAGTGTGCAGCACCTTTGCCAAATATTTTCTTCCATAAATTTGGGTCTGAGTCAGTTAATATGCTGTGAATGAAATTTGGCAGATGCAAGCATGAGGAAGCCCATCATGTGAAATTATAGGTGTGTGCATGTGTGTGTGCTATTTATGCTTGTATGTATGTATGTATAATTGCCAATTTTGTACAAGATATTGTAGATCTTTGGCTGGGCTAAAAAGTCACATTCGATCACTGCACCAGTAACAGTTAAGCTTCGTGCAATGGCCATACTCGATAAAGAGGGGGCAGCCATAAATGTATGTATGTATCAGTGTGGCAAACAACAAGTTCCTCGTGACATTCAAGTACCCAATCACCTTACTTTCAGCATTGTTTTAATGTCTATTTTCCCCCCATACTTGCGTGGGTCAGACGAGTGTATGTTAGTGCAAAGTTTTCTAACAACAGATTCCTTTCCTGTCACCAGAACCCACCTGCTTCCCAGTGATATAGTAAATCTCCCAGTCTAACAAACAACAAACAGCCTGGACATGGTTATGTGGAAAAGTGGAAACAAATGACACGGAGACAAGCCTTTTGTTTACAAAGATTGTGCAACATGTCAAGAAACCCTGGATGTGCTTTTGTAGTGGAGACTGCCAGCAGCTGACACTTAATGAAGCCACTGGTGACAACTGTCAAGTGAAACTCATATGGAGACAAGAAGGAAACACACACACACCATTTCATCATCATCATCATCGTTTAACATCCGCTTTCCATGCTAGCATGGGTTGGACGATTTGACTGAGGTCTGGCGAACCAGATGGCTGCACCAGACTCCAATCTTGATCTGGCAGAGTTTCTACAGCTGGATGCCCTTCCTAATGCCAATTATTTATTATTTTTTTTAGTTTCCAACAACCAAATCCACTTACAAGGCTTTAGGGGCTGTAATAGAAGAAACATGCCCAAAGAACTATGCAGTGAAACGGAACCCAAAACCTCATGCTTGTGAAGTGACACTTTAACCATACATCCATGCCTGCATGAGGACCACTGGAGTAAACCTTTCAAGATGGTGCCCCAGCATGGCCACAGTCCAATGAGTGAAACAAATAGAAGATAAAGGATGCTATGCAGTACAGAGAAGCATTAAATCTTTGTTTACTGTTCTAATAAAATAATATCTAGTTCAAATATGGTCCCAGTATTTGCCATGTATCATAGAGCTGCAACCTCTTGTGCTTCAAATAACTTAGATCAGTTTTGCCATCAATTATTTTCTTCATGAAGACAGACAGGCAAACGGACCGTAGGAGGGAATAAACCTCATATTAGAGATTCATGAATATGCAATGATGTCCAGATACACACTTTCAATGAACTTTTGCTAGTTGGTTGCAACTTGGTATTCTAGGCTGCTTCGTTTTGAGCGTGTTATGGTTCACGCTCAAAACACACGATTCCTAATTCGACATGGCAGGATGTTGCTTAGCAGAACATTTATCTACTACAAGGGCAGTCTTCTAATAATGAAATTCAAAGAGCTCTCCTTGGTTTATGTCCAAGACCATGTTATTATTTAACCTCGGAATAAATGGAGACCTATCATCAAATAAGAGATACTAACAATTCTTTCTTTTTTTTTTTTTTGGAGAGACAGTAATAATTGTCCGACATTATTGAAATTTTAGTACATCATTTTCTAATAAGCTGACCTGCCAACACCTTTAATTCTAGATTGAAGGAAACAGTAACAACACTCTGAACATACCCTACTAAAAATTGCTCGTCACAATTCCATCCTGGTAACCAACTACTTGACAGAAATGGGGATCAAAAGTGCCCCTTGCACTAGTGAGATTGCCAAGTAACCCGCAAGATAGGAAAGGTGCTGTCGAGTGCCACTGGTAAAATGTAACCCAATACAATCTGTTGCACAGCTCGGCTGATGGTAACTAAACTGACAACCACCACCAAACCAATAGGGTTTAAGCCTCCTGCAGGATGGAAAAGAAGATATGCAAAAGAGCACAGGACCTTAGAAGAGTGAACAGCCATCCAATTACGTGATATTTATATATATATATATATATATATATATATATATAGATAGATATATCATCATCATCATAAGCATCCGTTGTCTATGCTGGCATGGGTTGGATGGTTTGACCAGGACTGGTAAGCTGAAAGGCTGCACCAGACTCCAGCTTGATTTGGCATGATTTCCACGGCTGGATGCCATTCCTAACGCCAACCACTCCGAGAGTATAATATATATATGTCGTTGAATCACCAAATATAGAGTATTCTTTAATGCCATTATAACTGAAAGACGCTGGTTTCCAGGATTCAGAGGTATTCGTTTCCAAACATCAGCTGGTAAACCAAGCCAGATTTTCTTCTGAAATATCCATTGTCTGAATATTTTTTCAAATATGAAATGAAAGTTTGAAAACAACACCTCTTTATATTCCTGTTTAAAAAGCTTTTTGAATGACACGTGTGATAACACATGCTTCAAGCCCACGCTTTTCATTTCATTTCTGGTTCTCACGAATTCCATTCTAAAAGTCTGAAGCATATTGCTCATTGAATTTAAAGGAAAACCTTTGTACCAACCTTCTACTATCAATAAACACACTGATATTGGTTGTCAAGTGATGTTGAGGGACAAATACAGACACACACACATATACATATATATATACACACACATAGGCATATATACATACATACACGCATACACACACACATGCATACATATACACGCATACATACATACACACACACATACATACATAGACATTTATCTATCTATATATATATATATATATATATATATATATATATATATATATGTGTGCGCACACACACACATATAAAATCAGCTATCTTGTCTCCAGCCCTTAAGCTTGTTCACACATACACAGGGACCCTAGACAGGTGAAAGGACAAAACACAAGATCTTGACAACATAAAAACCACATAAGACTAGATTTACATCCTGATTTACTGCTGTTTAACAGCAAATAACTTATTTACTCAGAAAGAAACCAAGCTTATATAGCAATACCATCAAATAGACAAATAAATAACACTCTTAATCAAAAAGATACTAATTCAAGGTAATTATCGATTTGAATAAATTATTTTTATGTCCTCTATTACCCGAATAATTGTTGGGTTTGTAATTTCACATAGAATTTTAGCCAGAAATCCCGAAGTATTTTTACGACTATTTACATCTAATCCAGTCAACTCTTCGGTCAGCCAGGCAGACTGACACGAACCTATTGTTGACCAGAGACCCACAATCCAAGCGTTGTTTAAACAATCAAGAACGATATTTGAACTAGATATTATTTTATTAGATCTAATGCTTCTCTGTACTACATGGCATCCTTTATCTTCTATTTGGTTCACTCATTGGACTCAAAACCAAGTGGTTACAAGGCAAGCTCCTTAAGATTTTAGCCAGCACTTTGTAGCAGACAGGTGTAAACATCTTGGAGTGGTTGGCATTAGGAAGGACATCCAGCTGTAGAAACTCTGACAGATCAGATTGGAGCCTGGTGCAGCCATCTAGTTCGCCAGACCTCAGTCAAATCATCCAACCCATGCCAGCATGGAAAGCAGACATTAAACGATGATGATGATGATGATAACACCGTTGTGGTGAGAAAAGAAGGAACTACTAGGTTAGTTTAAATCTGTCATCCCAGAAGCTCATTATCAAAGGAAGATTTAATATCAAGAGAAATGAAGGATCATCATCATCACCATCTTAATCTACTTTCTTACACTGATAGAATTTTTTTTTCAATGGTTTTGGTCAAGAGAAGCAGAGATGTCCATCACGTCAAAGGCAAAAAGTGCGACTGATATGGTTGATACTCAGTTTGAATGTTTGGAGATCAACGACTGCAGGGGAGGGAGGAGAGAGGAGGAACAGAGGGACGGTGCTGGTGGGAGCTAGGGGTGGAATGGCATATACAAACGTTTTCTTGTTCCAAGAAAGAAGAAAGTTTAGTTTGGTGTCAAAGAGTGACAGGAAAGAATGTGATGGAGGAGAGAGATGGAAGTGTTATGTAAGTCAAGTTCAGAAGAACAGAGGGTATTCTAGTAGTAGTGGTAGTAGTAGTAGTAGTAGTAGCAGTAGTAGTAGTAGCAGTAGTAGTAGTAGTAGTAGTAGTAGTGGACAGAGAGAGTAAAGAAAGTAGATTCCATCAAAGGAGTTTCGTTAAAAAAGACTTGGGTTGCCATGACACTAATAAAATTGGGAAGAAAATGTCTACAAAAGCAAGGAAAAATCAAAATTGAAAGTAGGCACAGGTATGTGTGTGTGTTTATCGCCTCCACTGCCAGATAACCAGAGTTGGTTTGTTTACATCTCCATAACTTAGCAGTTTGGCAAAAATAAACTGATTAGAGAAAGTATCAAGCTTAGAAACAAATAACTACTGGAGATGATTTGCTCAACGAAACCCATCAAGATGGTGCCCCAACATGGCTGGAGTCCAATGACTGACACCATAAAAAGACCCCCCAAAAAAAATTAATAAAAGACAAAAATAAAAAAGGGCTGACAAGAGGAAGAACAACCAGCCAGAGTACACTGGCTCCCTCAATGTCATTCAACCTATTTATTTCATTCAGTATGGAAAAAGTGGACATCAAAATAACAACAACAATGTCAATGGTGATAAAAGAACATATATTTTAGATGGAAAAAAATGAAAAATATGATTTAAAAAGTTTTCAAAGCAATACTTATTAGGGTGATTAATAATGACAACATGAAAAAACCCGATTTTGGATTATAATTTTCTGTTTAGTGACAGGAGGAAGCGTAGTGGCTGTGACTATTTGCAGGGTCTTTGATACTGATGGGGTGGTCTTAAGCTCAAGGATTGTCGTGGGGTTGTGGGTTGCTATAGGTCACATTATGTGTCATTGGTTGAGGTTGGGGGCCGTGATTTGCTGTGGGGTCATGGGTTGCCATAGGGGTTGTGGGTTTTCACAATCGGAAGCAGTACCCTCTGATAATGTGGGGTTGCAGTAGGAAGCAGTGAATATCAAAATCAAGTTCTCCTCACACCAGAGACCTGGTTTGCATGCTTGTGACAAAATGAATTCAGCTAAAAAGGAGGGGCCCAAGGAGCAGGTGGCATCAAACCATGCAATGAATTTAATCTGCTACCCAAGAACATGTACATTCTATTTCACAGGCCTTCATTCAGAGTTCCCATCCACCCAACCTGAGGCTGACCTGACACTATGCTAAACAAAGCATTTGCTCCCCAAGTCCCAGCAGTTAATGTCTTGACCATTTGGCCATCCGCACACCGTCAAGTAAGTCAAAGTTGAAAATTCTTCAGTCCAACATTGGTATTTATTTGAAGTCAGAGAGAGAAAGAGGGACAGAGAGGCAGAGAGAAAGAGGGACAGACAGGCAGAGAGAAAGAGGGACAGACAGGCAGAGAGAAAAAGGGAAAGAGATAGAGGGACAGACAGGCAGAGAGAAAAAGGGACAGACAGACAAAGAGATAGAGGGACAGACAGGCAGAGAGAAATTAATATATTCCTAATTCTAGAGATTTAGATATGTCATGTGACCTTTTAAAGGAATTTGAAGGAATTGTTTTTTCCTTTGTTATATTGTATGTATGCATGCGTGTGTGTGTGTGTGTATGTGTGTGTATATACATTTGTATATGACTGTTTGTGATTATGTATGTGTATATATATTCTTTTCTACTCGAGGCACAAGGCCCAAAATTTTTGTGGAGGGGGCCAGTCAATTAGATTAACCCCAGTACACAACTGTTACTTAATTTATCGACCCCGAAAGGATGAAAGGCAAAGTTGACCTTGGCGGAATTTGAACTCAGAATGTAAAGACAGACGAAATTCCGCTAAGCATTTCGCCCGGTGTGCTAACTTTTCTGCCAGCTCACTACCTTCGGAATAGTCTTCATATAGTGTCAGGTTCAGTCCTACATGGCATCTTGGGCAAGTCCCTTCTACTATAGCCCTGGGCTGACCAAAGCCTTGTGAATAAATTTAGTTGATAAGAACTGAAAGAAGCTTGCTGTGTGTGTGTGTGTGTGTGTGAACATATCCATGTCCTGATATTGATTGTAAACCAGTCTTCCATAAATCACATGTCTGGCCATGGGGGAAATATTACCTTACTTGGAAACAGAAGAGGGTTGGTGACAGGAAGGGCATCCAGCCACAGAAAATCCGTCCCAACAAATTCCATCTGATCTATGCAAGTATGGAAAGATGGACATTAAAACAATGATAATGATTCTGTCATATGGTGCATGATTGAGAAATTCACTTCATAACCACAGTGTCCTAATTTTGACCCCACTGGGGACCACCTTATATGTGTGTGTGTGTGTGTGTGTGTCTATTGTCTTCTACTGTAGTTTTGGGCTGAAAGATATTTTTGTAAATGGAATTTGATAGATGGAAACTGTGCAGAAGCCCAAGAAACACACACACACACAAGCATCTGTGTCTAAGCCTGTGCTTGTGCTTACGTATAAGACCGAATTAAGCTGTACCCCACCGTATGGCAGACCTTAACCCTAGACATTTAACAATTAGATCCCAATAAAATAAATACCATACACCCCCCAGGTACTAGGGCAAGAGGGGTGGTGATATAACTGAGTCGATAACCACTAAATGAGGTGCCCCAGCATGGTCGCAGCGCAATGACTGAAATTAGATAAAGCAAATCAGTGTAGTAGCAGCAGGGATGTGGGGTTCAAGGGAAGATAATCCCTCAAAAAAGCAGCAGCAGCAGTAACAACAGTAAGAACAACAACAACAAAACTTGCCCTCATTCTTCCCTAGCCTCTGACTTAAAATATTCATTTGGTTGCTCAAATTACATTAGAAATTAAAGAAAAACAGCATCTAAAAGAAACAATAAAACATAAACATACATACAAATACATATAATGCTTTTGTTTTAATTAATTCATGTGTATAGACATAAATATATGTGCATACACACATACACACACATATATATATACACATACATATATATGTGTATACACACACATATATATATACACATACATATACGTGTATACACACAAACACATATAAAAATAAAACACAAACATTTTCTGAAATGAAAATTAGATTGATAATTGTTTTTACAAAGATCTGGGTATAGAAGATATATATATATATATATATATATATATATCCAGTTGAACCGTCCAACCCATGCTAGCATGGAAAACGGACGCTAAATGATGATGATGATGATGATGATATATATATATATATATATATATATATTTCCTGTATGTAGGTATTGCTGTGGACGTGTGTGTGCATACACGAACATGTGTATGTGTACAAATTTATGAGTCAAGAGTGAACAAAAGTGTAAAGACGAGAGCATGTGTATTTGTGAGTGCGAGTGTACCCGTTTGAAGGCTTTTAGCCCTGGGTTTGAGCCACTGCTGGCTTTCAATCCTGGTTTGCTTTGCTGTTGAGCCATGCTAGGTGCTGACTGCGCAGTCAGTGCAACGAAACACGTTGGCATCATTTCCAGCTGCCAAGTCCTTACCAAGTCCAAGATCATTCAGAGACGTAATTGACTTGGTAGTCATGTCCAGTGGGAAAATATGTGGACACTTTAAGATGAATGGGAATAAATAAAAAGTGGTACACACACACACACACATAGTGAACAGAGTCCATGAACAGCAAGAAAATAGTCTGAGTAGAATCAATCAAAGACATGCCGATTCAGACAGACAAGATGGTCAAGGAAGTGCCCAGATATATGTTTCTTTATTAGCCACACAGGGCTGCACACAGACGGGACAAATTACAAAGTAGAGCTTTCCTTTTTGGGGATAAAAAAAAAAGGGGTTTTGGTTTTCGATCAAAAGGAATCGTAAAAGGAAGGAAAGAAGAAAGCAAAAAAAAAAAGGGGGGGATAAAAATAAAAGGAAAATGCCCAGATATAAATATGTCTACTATGATAGACACCTCAAAACGATTCCAACAAAATGTTGACTGGAATAAGGTGAAGACCTCTGTCAAAGCATAAAGATCTTCATACTGGAATAAACAAGATATGGAGCATAAAAGCGAAAACTACCAATAGTTCACTTTCCCGTGTTTGCATGGGTCAGATGGAATTTGATGAGGCAGATTTTGTACAGCCAGATGCTCTCCCTGTTGCCAACCCTCACCTGTTTCCAAGCAAGGTAATATTTCCGAATGGTCAACCAGAGTTTTCACAGAAGACAGGAAATGAACAACTTTGCTTGTATGACAATGATGTTCCTTTACACCCATCATATGATGTCGAGACAAAGGTACAAGCACCATACACACAGAGGAAGGGGTGAGTGGGGTGCTGAAAAATTCCTGGGTTTAAGAGTATCACTAAAGCCCTGGTTTGAGGCCCAACCTTCCAAGTTCTTTCACAGGGCTTAGAAAAACTGAAGGACCACTGCAATAAGTGTGTCAATAAGAGAGAGAAATGTGTTGAATGGAATCATAATTAATAGATCCTCCTGCATTTACTGTTATCCAAAGCCAGGGACTTTTCAACACCTACTCGAATACAAACAGTCACACACACACATACACACGTGTATGACTGGTTTCTTTCAATTTCTATTCACTTACAAGCATTTAGTTGGTCCAGGGCTACAGTAGAAGACACCAGCTGAAAGTGCTGTGCAATGAGACAAAACCTGAAACCACAAATGAAACCAGATTCTTAACCACGCCTGCACTTAGGACTTGAAATAAAGTCCTGCTAGTTACAGTTTTCATGTTACACAAGACGCTTCAATTAGAACAATGTAAACAATATGCTATGCACATAATTCATAAACCTCATGCTCGCAAAACCCATTTCTTAGCCACTTGGCTGTATGCATCTGCACACATGCACATTTGCATGTGTCTGTGTGTGCAGATGCATGCCAAAAAGACCTAACCTACCCAATAAGATAGACTATATTCTCTGTTGGTCTGCCGGATAAAGTGGGGCCAACCCATAACATCACAAAATAGACGTAAAAGTGACCACATACACACACACACACACATGAATGTATTGGAATAGACAAAAAGTCAAACCAAAAAAAAAAAAACATTTGAAACTTAATCTTCTAAGACGTGCATCAAGTTGCCGGGATATAAGAAGCTGTGACTGGCACAATTCTTTCGCTTACAAGCATTAAAACACTTTGTGCTGCATCAGCAAAACCAACCTTCTTCCTAAACGACTTTTAAGCTGGGGAAAATTCATGCTTCACCCCCACCCGAGATGTTTGCTTACTCTTTATCAATCACAATGTTTTGATTGATTGGAACAGCTTTCTTTTATCCAAGGGAACAACTTTCATCCAGTTTGTTTGAGACATCTAAGGCAGGTGTCCCCACACACCAGACCACAGGTCATTTGGTACCTGGCTGCATAGAAAGAATAAATTTTTAACTGTTATTTCTGTTTTATTTACTATCACAGTCTGCAGGGTGTTTTTGTGTTATATGTGCGTTATATGTATAGGCGTAGGAGTGGCTGTGTGGTAAGTAGCTTGTTTACCAACCACATGGTCCTGGGTTCAGTCCCACTGCATGACACCTTGGGCAAGTGTCCTCTACTATACCCTCGGGTCGACCAAAGCCTTGTGAGTGGATTTGGTAGACGGGAACTGAAAGAAGCCCATCGTATATATGCATATATATATATATGTGTGTGTGTGTGTGTGTGTGTGTATATGTTTGACAACCGATGCTGGTGTGTTTACATCGCTTGACAACCGATGCTGGTGTGTTTACATCGCCGCAACTTAGCAGTTCGGCAAAAGAGACCGATAGAATTAGTACTAGGCTTACAAAAAATAAGTCCTGGGGTCGATTTGCTCGACTAAAAGGTGGTGCTCCAGCATGGCCACAGTCAAATGACTGAAACAAGTAAATGAGTAACCAACTGTGTCTTGGCCACTGACAAAATATAAACAAAAACATAATATTGTTTGAAAGAGAAAGAATGAAAAAGGAGAGGAGAGACAATGGGAGGCCAGAAAGCAATGACCAGAACCGGCTCCAACATTCACATGTGGCCAATGCAAGGATTAGCCTTGTTTGCTACATGTGCTGTTGGCATTAATAGTCCAAATATTCATCCAAGAGAAGAGATCAGTTCTCAGACTTGAGAAATGAGCCAACAAGATCATCATCATCATCATTGTCGTTTAACGTCCGCTTTCCATGCTGGCATGGGTTGGACGGTTTGAGTGAGGAATGGTGAGCCAGAAGGCCGTACCAGGCTCAATCTGATCTGACAAAGTTTCTACAGCTAGATGCCCTTCCTAACGCCAACCACTCCGAGAGTGTAGTGGGTGCTTTTACGTGCCACCAGCACGAGGGCCAGTCCAGCAGCACTGGCAAAGATGTAAGGATTAAATTATGTATCATACACTTCAACCCCAGACAATGGAAAAATTGTCTTGCATGAAACTGTCCCATGAAGCAAAAAACAAAAAAAAAAGGTCAGGAAGAACTGATATATGGAACTTCGTTATTATCATTTAACATCCAGTTTTCCATGCAAGCATGGGTTAGATGGAATTCATTGAAGATTTTCAATGGATGCCCTTTCTGTTGCCAACCTTTAACCATTTCTTATTTTCACAGGAGACTGGAAATAAAGGACACTGATAATATGATGGTGACACTCATTTTATGACAATCATGCAACATCAAGACAAGGAAACAGAAACACAATCACACACACCCATGACAGGCTTCTTTTAGTTTCCATCTCCGAGATCAACTCATAAGGCTTAGGTTGGCTCAGGGTTATAATAGAAGACACTTGTCCAAGGGGGCCACAGAGTGGAACTGAACCTGGAAATCATGTGCTTGGAAGCAAACTTCTTAGCCAGCAGCAAATATCCCAGTGTGACAGTGAACATGGAGCAGAAGGCCACATGTAGCAGCTAACATAGTGAACACTTGTTGGTGATGGAACAAGTATGTAGCAGGTGTCTTAATGTAGTAACAAACATGTAGTCAATGCTCCAATGTGACGGAGAGCATGTAGCAGATGCACTGCAGTAACAGTGAACATGTAGTGAACTTCCCAAAGTAGCAGTGAACATGTAGTGAATTTCCTAATGTAGCAGTGAACATGTAGTGAATTTCCCAATGTAGCAGTGAACATGTAATGAACTTCCCAATGTAGCAGTGAACATGTAATGAACTTCCCAATGTAGCAGTGAACATGTAATGAACTTCCCAATGTAGTAGTGAACATGTAATGAATAATAGAAATGTAGCAAGAAACATGTAGTGAACTACTGTACTTTGGCTGTAAACAACTGGTGAACTAATGAAATACAGAAGTAAACATATACTGAATAGTGAACTGAGACAGTAAACATCTGGTGAACACAATCACCAGATGACAACAAACACAGCTGACAGAGTGAGCGCAGTCAAAGCAGTGAACTGGAGACTGTACCTCAGGCAGTCACAATGCATCTTTGCAAAGATGACCATATGAATATACACCTACCATCATAAAAAAAGAAGTCCATGGCCATGGATGTGTGGTTAGAAGTTTGCTTCCCAAGCACATGGTTCCAGGTTCAGTCCCACTGTATGGCACCTCGGGCAAGTGTCTTCTACTATCGCCTCAGTCTGACCAAAGCCTTGTGAGTGGATCTGGTAGACAGAAACTGAAAGAAGCCCGTCATAGATATATCTCTGCTGGATGTGTAATGTCAGTGTGCATGTATGATGGAGTATGGCTTAAGAGAAAAATTGGGCACAAGAGGCATCGGATGTCACACGCAAGACTATGCTGGTATGGTTGCGCAATGCGTATGGATGAGGACAGTTGCATAAACATGTAGTGGACTACAGAACTTTGGCCATAAATAACTGGTGAACTACTGAACCTGGAACACTGTGCTTAGAAAGCAAACTTCCAGCCATACAGCCATACCTCTGCACTTCCTTTTCCATGATGGTAAGTGTAAATTTGGCAAAAAGAAATGATCAAATAAGTACCAGGCTTAAAAAACATAAATAAGCACAGGGATCAATTAATTCAACTAAAAATTCTTCAAAGCGGTGCCCCAGCATGGCCACAGTGTAATGACTGAAAAAAGCAAAAAAATAAAAGATAAGGGCCTGAAAACAATTTTCCAAGTGCGCACACATACCTTTACACTCGTACCATGTGCATACACATCCGTGTGTGTGTGTAACAGCATGGTTGAGTGGCTAGGTAACAATGCAACACTGACCCTGTGCTAATTCCCTCCCTCATTAACCAGGAGCAAATATTTAGTTTTATTTGGCCGAACCATTCAGTTAATGCAGCGATGACTTCACATCAAAAGCAGGCAAAGAGACCAACTAACATAGGCGAATATTAAACGAAGCTATGCGGGGGGGAAAAAATGTTCAAAAAGAAACAAACAAAAGAAAAAGTTTATCTCTTTCCTTCTTGTGACACAAACCCTACTTGTGAAGACCTGTTGAGGCAAGTGAAAATCAAAATCAAAATCGAAATCGATCAACATCAATGGAAATTGTAGCTGCGATACCAGTGCCGGTGGCACGTAAGAGAACCATCCGAACGTGGCCGATGCCAGCGCCGCCCCAACTGGCCTCCGTGCTGGTGGCATGTAAAAAGCACCATCCGATCGTGGCCGTTGCCAGCCTCATCTGGCACCTGTGTGGGTGGCACGTAAAAAGCACCCGCTACACTCACGGAGTGGTCGGCGTTAGGAAGGGCATCCAGCCGTAGAAACACTGCCAGATCAGATTGGGCCTGGCGCAGTCTTCTGGCTTCCCAGACCCCAGTTGAACCGTCCAACCCATGCTAGCATGGAAAGCGGACGCTAAACGATGATGATGATGATGAAAGAAAAGACAAAAACCTAAAGAATCTCAAAGGGAACAGGTTTTAATAATGACCTCAAACTTTTTCCACAAGGGCAGCACAGGGGAGGCACAAGGGCAGCACAGGGGAGGGGATTAAGTCGATTACATCGACCCTGAAAGGATGAAAGGCAGAGTTGACCTCGGCGGAATTTGAACTCAGAACCTAATGGCATGCTAACGATTCTACCAGCTTGCCGCCTTAAAACAGGTTTTGATAATATTCATAGGTTCGAATCAAATTCCGTCTCCACCCTCACCACAACAATGATTTGCTCATATTTCTCATAATCACAAGTTTCCTATTGTCAAGGAAGGTGTGTGTGTTTGTTTGAGACTATTGTTAATCTATTGTTGGAATTCTGAAGTGGGAGACGAAGCAGAGCGTAACACAAAATGCCTGCATTCTTCAGTTGAAATCTATGTCAGGCTTTGCCTTTCATCCTTCTACAGTTGATATTACTAGTCCAGGATAGAGGATGGCAGATGGCTGGAACTGTTGGAGCACCAGACTTGATGTCTTCTGATGGTTGTGCAGGCCTCTTGCAATTTAACTAACAGATGGTAGATTTAAGATGCTACCCAGTTTAACGGGGTCAGCTGGGTGTTAGATCCCATTAACAAAAGTTATTCAATCACCAACAAACTAAACCTAATGACATTGAAATGCTCTAACAAACATTCTATTATCAATTAAAAGCACTATTCATTAAGAAAGTCAATTTATATACAGGCACAGGAGTGGCTACGTGGTAACAAGATTGCTTAAGGCGGTGAGTTGGCAGAAATGTTAGCACGTCGGGCGAAACGCTTAGTGGTATTTCTTCTGCTGTTACGTTCCAAGTTCAAATTCCACCAAGGTTGACTTTGCCTTTCATCCTTTTGGGGTCGATAAATTAAGTACCAGTTACCCACTGGGTCGATGTAATTGACTTAATCTCCTTGTCTGTCTTTGTTTAGCACCTTGTGAGCAATAAAGATATAAGAAGATTGCTTCCCAACCACATTGTTCCAAGTTCAGTCCCACTGCGTGGCACGTTGGGCAAGTGTCCTCTGCTATAGCCTCTGGCCAACGAAAGCCTTGTGAATAGATTTGGTAAGTGGAAGCGAAAGAAGCCAGTCACATATATATGTATATATTTATGTGTGTGTCAGTGTTTGTCACCTGCACCATTGCTTGACAACAAATGCCAGTGTGTTTACATGCCCATAACTTAGCTGTTCGGCAAAAGAGACCAATAGAATAAGTACAAGGCTTACAGGGGTTGATTAGTTTGACTAAAGGCAATGCTCCAGCATGGCCACAATCAAATGACTGAAACAAGTAAAAGAACGTAATCCTTTTAAAATGTATTAGAATCAACGCATTAGTACATAAAGTGCAACAAGTCATACAACTTTGCTTGGTCTTCAAAACAATATGATATGAGTATAAATATATGCACCTGAAATAGCAGCCGAGGTTCCCCAGAAGCCTAGGGTTCCACGAGAAAGAGTGAGACAAGCCAATGTGCTAATTTCATGATCGTAATATTACTGTACATGCACAAAATGTTGTTGGTTATTGTAATATAGACATCATACTTTCTAACCTATTATAATATAAAAAAAAATATAACAACCATTGGGAATATATTTAGTGATGTCTGTAATTTAGGGACACCCTATATATATATATTTACCACGTGAACTATGATGAAAAAATATGAGGACGATAATGGTATGTAACTTTTTTTGAGCAGGGATTCTTTGAGACATGTAATATATTTTAAGGGTTACACAAGGGTAAAAAGGTTGAGAAACACCGGATTAAAGTAACATGATAAAACAGCGCAAGTTGTGGGATTTTGTCTCTGAGTAATGTCTCAGTAGAGACTTGGTGTGTTAAAAACAGAACCAGCTGTGAATGGTGTCAGGACCATTGGGCTCAAGTGTTTCAGGTTAATTTCACCTATTCAGTGGCAGACACTTCAGAACAATAGTTCCTAGCCCGCTCCAAATAACCAGGGACATCTGAAGAGGCAAAATTAAACCAAATTACCAATGTCTGAAGATCCTGATGCCAATCAGAGTTTGTATTTTTAACAGAGCTGAGTACATCCATCTTCAAGAGACTACCTTTTGTGCCACAGTGGTAATGGAGTGATTCATCAGGCCACCCAGTTCAGTGTCAAGTAGTGTGTTAAGTGAAGCATGAAGCTATGAAAAGTAAACCACCAAAAGAACTGCATTAAATAACAAGACACTGGGGAACAATGACAACTTATATTCATTCAGTCACACTATTAGTGATGCGTGTCTTGGTAAACCAAGCACCCAAATGAAATAAGGACAGGACACATTCCACACACATATATATATAGTTAGTCCCCCAAAAAACAACAAAGTGAGGATGTGGTACATGTAAAGTATTAGCAAGCGCTCAGGGAAGGAAAGAAAGGTAGTTTTATGTTTCAAGCAAAGCTCTTCTTCAGAAACAGGAGATGGAGGAAAGTCCAAGAGAAAAGGAAGACAGAGGGAGAAAAGACACCAAAAACCAATGATCCACATGTAGATCCATTTTGAAAATATATATATATATATTATATGTTGTAGAATTAGCCATACTTTGTGTGTAGGTTTTCTGATGACTTACATTCATCATCATAATATACATATATTTACCCGCACATTTGCTGGTGGCACATGAAAAACGACATTCAAACAGTGCCACCGGACTGGCTCTCGTGCAGGTAGCACGTAAAAAACACCTTTTGAGTGTGGTTGTTGCCAGAACTTCCAGACTGGCCCTTGTGCCAGTGGCACGTAAAAAGCATCCACTAAACACTCAGAGTGGTTGGTGTTAGGAAGGGCATCCAGCTGTAGAAACTTTGCCAGATCAGATTGAGCCTGGTGCAGCCTCTGACTCACCAGTCCTCAGTCAAATCGCCCAACCCATGCCAGCATGGAAAGCAGACGTTAAACGATGATGATGATGATATACATACATACATGAGGTGGTATCAAAAAGATCCAGGACCAGTTAAGTTTAATAAAAAACTAACTTATTTACCTAAGATTTTAACATCATCTTTGAAACAGTCACCTTGTGCAGTAATACAACAGTTCTAGGGTTTTTGCCACTTTTGGAATCTAGTCTTGAAGTCAGTTTCCGCAAGCGACTGAGGACCTTCTAATTCATTCGGGATCTTGACAATGGTTTTAAAACAGGGACCTCTAAGCTGCATTTTCATCTTGGGAAAGAAATGGAAGTTTGCAAGTGCTAAATCTGGCAAATAGGATGGATGCAGAAGTGATACCTTGTGATGTTTGGTGAGAAACTCACCAAACTTCACATATCACACAATAACGCAGAGACAGATAAAGTATCATATTGTGGATGTAGAAACAAAGCCATGCTTTAGTCTAGTCCAGTTAGGTGTGAGCAGAAGAAGAGATAAACAAGGCGGGGAGGGGAGGGAAGAATGGTGACCATACTGATGGTAGGTCGGGTTATAAATCAGGATGTGTGTGTGTGTGTGTGAAGTGACCAGCCAGACTATTAGATTTTGTTACACATTGCTAGCCACAATGCACTTGGCGTCATTTTAACCTTCAAATGACACCACCATGTGGGCTGATTGAATGGGGGAACTAAAGCAACATGAAATTAAGTGTTTTGATCAAGGTCGCAAAGCACTGCCTGGTCTAGGAATCAAACCTATGATCTCACAGTTGTGAATGCACCAGCCTAACCACTAGGCCACACACCTCCACATATATACATGTATACACATACATACATTTATAAATATATATGAAAAGAAGCTATGATAAGGAGGGGGTCACGATCTGAAGTGAAACTGACAAAATAATAACCACATGGTTCTGGGATCAGTCCCACTGTGTGGCACCTTGGGCAAGTGTTTTCTGCCATAGCCTTAGGCCAACCAGAGCCTAGTGAGTGGATCTGGTAGAAGGAAACTGAAAGGAGCCCACTGTGTGTGTTTGTCTCTCACCAACTGCTTGACAACTGGTGTTGGTGTGTTTAAATCCCCCATAACATACGGTTCAGCAAAAAAATTTTTTTTTTATATCCAGGCTTATTCCCCATTTTTTTTAGGAGGGGTTAACCACAACAAGGCACACACCAGACATTCCATTCATTTCCCTGCTCAAAGAAGCAAGCTCCGTCCTATGTTCGGGTCAATACATAGAATGCAACCCCCAATGTCAGCAGCAGGGCCCGACAGCATATACTGGTTCCGTACCCCTTTGAGCAATATCAAATTCACCCATCCGTCCACAAACACTCTCCAAGCTTTCCTATCATTTATAAACTCTCCTGCCTCTCTCACTCCAACACCTCAGACCACCAAAGCTTTCCTCATTCCAGCCACCCACACAAACCGAGGTCTGCCTCTGGTTCTGCTGCCTACCACTTGTCTTCATCACCCTCCTTACCATCCACTCCTCATCCATCCTCTCCATGTGGCCAAACCACCTCAACATTCATCTATCCATTTTGGTTGTTAGTTTTTTTCTCTCATTCTTGTTCACAAAGAAATCGATAGGATAAGTACTAGGCTTATAAAAATAAGCCCTGGGGGGATGGGGAAGGCAATTTGTTCAACAAAAACCCTTCAAGAAGTGCCCCAGCATGGCCACAGTCAAATGACTAAAACAAGTTAAAGATTCAAAATAAGGTGCTCAAAAAGATCATTGAGAATAACACCGAGAGAAAGAACAACAACAAGAAATAGATCAAAATATTTGCAACCAGGGGTGACTGATTGTCAAAGATTAAAAGAAGTCTTTGGAAACATTAAGAAGGTAAGTGGCTCCTTTTTGGCTCTTGTTTCTGTTACTGGGCTGTGGCCATACTGGAACACTATCTTGAAGGGTTTATTTAATAAAAAAAAATCGACCCAGAACTTATTTTGGTTTTTGAAGTATGATACCTAGTCCCTCAGTCTCTTTTGTTGAACTGCTAAGTTACATGGACGTGAACAAACCAGCACCGGTTGTCAAGCGGTGACAAACGAATAGACACGCAGATATACACAAACACACACACTTGATAGGCTTCTCACAGTTTCTGTTTATCAAATCGTCTCATAAAGGCATTGGTCAGCCCAGGGCTATGCTAGAAGACATTTGCCCGAAGTGCTATGCAGTGGAACTGAACCTGGAACTATGTGGTTGGGAAAGAATATTATGTTCAGGGGGAGGGGCATGGAAGAAAAATGATGGCTCATGATGGGTCGATAGACAATGGATTTGCACCAGACATTTGTGAAGAATTTGAAGAATGGATGTAGGCGTGGCTGTGAGGTTAAGAAACTTGCTTCTCAACCATGTGGTCTTGGGTTCAGTCCCACTGCTCAGCACCTTGGGTAAGAGTCTTCTACAATAGCTCCAGTATGACCAAAGTTTTGTGAGTAGATTTGGTAGACAGAAACTGAAAGAAACCTATTCTGTGTGTGTGTCCCCACCACCATCGCTTGACAACCAGGGTTGGTTTGTTTACGTCTCCGTGACTTAGTGGTTCTACAAAAAGAACCTGAACCTTAAAAAAAAAAAATTCAAATTCTGGATCGATTTGTTCGACTAAACCTTCCAAGTAAAGTGCCCCAGCATGGCCACAGTCCAATAACTGAAACAAGATTTAAAAACACAAAACCCAGATAATATCAAAAGTCGGACACAACTTGAGAACAAGCAAGAAGATATTTGCAAAACTGGATTAGTTCGTAAAACTGAACACCAAAAGCGCTGGAGATGGACAGAAATAAACTATTTATTTAATTCCTATATTTTTAATAATTGCCAGAAAATTTGGTAGCGACAGGGGAGGAACTTGTATAAATTTGGCGACTTGCAGTTCTATTTAAAGCGAGCGAACATGCTTAGTCAGCAAGTTGCATTTTTTCAAGATTTCTGTTATTCATTAACACGTGTCGAACCAATAAGGGAGGCTATTACGTAGACCGCTCGACCTGGTGGAAATAGCAGTCAAACCTGGGTCACAATCGTCCTATCGTTTTTCTTCCTTTCTCTCTTTTTTTTAAGGAGAAAGGGGAAAAACTGATGTACAAGATAAATGTGGTCTTAGATAAACTACGCCTGAAAATAACAGGAGACGGTCGTGGATGGAATGCTATTATTATCATATGTAAGTTCAATTAGCGAGCGATCCGCGATAAAAATTTTTTTAAAAAAGCAACTTGATTCTAAATAAGCTATAGGCAACCAGCGACCCGCGGGACTTTCTGAATGTCCCATCTAATGAAAAGATTACCACCTGATAATGAACAACCTCGAAAAAGGTTGCCCATGTCCGTTCTAAGGGTTCGCTTGAGGTTGCAGAAAATTATACCTTAAATCGCATTCTATAGCTTCAGAGGGGTGGAAATAGCCAAGACGTTTCTTTCTTTCCTTTTTTGGCGATCTTTCGTCTCTAGTAGACCTTTCCGTCGACTTCCGTAAAAAAATATTTTTTTTTTACATATGGGCTTGCGGGAACTTTTGAAGTAATATACATACATATACACATACACCGAGTAAAACATTTCAGTTATCTCTTTCTTTCACACATTACTCTGTCTCTTCACACACACTAACAGAAGCACTTCACTTACACAACATACTGTCTGTCTCCCACACCCCATCAAACACACACACATGTCCATCAATGCTCCCATGCACGGTAACTTCAAAAGAACTTCCCTCGTCATACAATCGCTTTCTCTTAGTCTCTTTCGCTCTCATTACTTCAAAAGTTCCCGCAAGCCCATATGTAAAAAAAAAAAAAATTTACGGAAATCGACGGAAAGGTCTACTAGAGACGAAAGATTGCCCCTTTTTAAAAAAAAGGTAAAATGACGGGATGGTCAAGTGTGATAGGAACGATTTTTATCGATCATAAGATCGGGAGTGAATCAGGACTGACCTAGGGTTATGATAACATTACACGTGTTCACATCTGACGCTGGCATAGTTTTTTCACACTCAAATAGTTCTTCCGTCTCGCCGTCGTCTACCCAAGTCATATAATTGAATTTGTTATAACTTGTGTAAGATTTGAAACCTCGTCATAGGGACTACAGCGAAATAATTTGTAAATAAACGCTTTACAAGACACACACACGTATATATAATCCCATAGGTTACATATAAATATATACACAAACATTCATACATATATATTCAAAGAAAACAAGCCCCGATGTAAGCCCTGTTCGAAGACGTTCCAATTGCGACCATCTCATATTTCTCTACCATACTTCTTTTTAATGGTCTGCTGTGTGGTGAGGGAGATCTGGCTGCTATTTCTAACAGGTCGAGCGAGCGACCATACGAGGAAGCTCGTTCGGTCGAGATTTCCCACAGCCGTTATGTAATTTCTGTTTAGCCCCAGGTCAGACCTGAGGGGAGTAAATCTACAATCGAAAGACGCACCAGTCGTGACTATCCAGTGTTTTTGTATACCTAAGACTACACTGCTTAATGCGACCTTTTTTAGAATGGTCAAGTATAATTTTGAGGGATTTCAGTGAGAATTTGCAGCTGTTTCTAGCACATCGAACTACAACAGAGAGGCTCCTTGTTTTATCGTATAAGTTGTAATACTAAAATGACAGCTGCGCAAAGTAGAATATAGTTCTAAGCCGTAATTAAAGACAGGTTATGTGTACATTATACACACACACATAATTATGCATACATATATGCACATGTATATCTGTACACAGAGTTCTGTTTTCCCGTTTATAAAAAATCGTATGTGTGTACATAGATACATGTATGTATGTATGTATGCATCTCTCTCTCTCTCTCTCTCTCTCTCTCTCTCTCTCTCTCTCTCTCTATATATATATATATATATATATATATATATATGTATACACAGCATAAAACGTGGATTCAGAGAACCGTGCTGCCGTCACAGAAAGCTCCGCTTACGGACTCGGCTATCAGTCCACATAGTAATCAATGACAAAGTGTAATGTCGAGAGTCCGCGTTGTGCGCGCGCGCGTGCGTATGTGTGTAATTATTTCTTATTAATTAGCTGCGAAGCTACATAAGTACCTGAAGGACCTGAAGTTTCGCATCAAAGCACTTATCCAGTTTACTCGTCAGACCGACAAAGTGCTCTGGCACGACACTTAGGCATTTTGATTCAACCACACACCTAATAATACACACACACACACACACATATATATATATATATACAATTACACGTTCAACAGTATGTAATAAGAGATAGTAGTTTAGTTCAACAGTATTTAACAATATATTTATTTACACGCGTAACACACGCCTATATATATACCTATATTAACCTATATATCAATACATCGATTGGTTATTGATAAACTATTATCAAAGTATTAGTAGCTGGAAATAAGAGTCCGATTATATATACACACACACACACACACACACACATTATTACACATAATAAATTGGTAAATAATTACGATATTGTTATGAGTGGAACCACATCTTGCCCTTTCCACCAAACTTCCGGAACAGCTTGTGTGGGCTGTCTTTAAACAGTGGCAATTATGTGACACCGCACTTGTTCGTTTCTCTCTTTTTTAACACGTCTAGTGCATGTGTGTGAGCAATATATATACGTCTAGTGTATGCCTGAGTATATATATATATATATACGGATGTATGTATATATGTTTTCTTTTGTCACACTTTATACACATACAAACGGGTGGGTGTGTACATGCGTTTGTATGCGTACATATATGTATTTTCATTTGCTACGCTTCAGACTTATATACCATACAAAATTTGTGCGTGCATATATATACATACATATATATATATATATAATATATATATATATATATATATATTATATATATATATATATATATACACACACACATAGATAGATAGATAGATAGGAATTGTTTAAAAATCGTCCCTATAATTACTTACTGTTGTTGCCATGTATTCCAGCGGTAGTGTTTCTTTAGTGGGGGAAAGAGTTCAAATTATAAAAGAAAAAGAAAATCTCTCTCACACACACAATGGTTCTCTCGTTTTCTTTCTCCGCACACACACACACATATATAGGACTATAGACTCTAGAGCATGACAAATGACCTTACCTATCCTAAACAACACGGATATGACATGGGCGAGGCCGATCGACAGACATTTCACCACGGCTACTCATTTTTATCCTCCAACGAACATTAATCACCGTTCGATATTCGATCTTAAGACAACGATTATTGCTCTTGTTATTGTATAATGGCACCAGGTCAGACCTGATCTCGTAACCCTACGACATAAACACCCTGTGTACACACACACACACACACACAAGGTGTCATACTTACACATGTGTGCTCCGTCCCACCCACTGACTGTCTCCTCATAACTTTCAGAAAAATGGATATTTTTTTTAATTAAATTTTCTACAGGTGGTAAAGAAGTTTGCTTCTGAACCACACGGTCCCGGGTTCAGTCCCACCGACTGGCATCTTGGGCAAGTTTTTTTTTTTCTACCGTAGCCTCTTGACCAAAGCTTCGTGAGTTGATTTGGTAGACGGAAACCGAAAGAAACCATGTGTGTATGTATGTGTGTGTGCATTTGTCCTCCATCCCACTGCTTGACAACCGGTGTTGACGTGTTTACGTCCCCGTAATTAAGCAATTCTGTAAAAAGTATTTCTGAAACAAATAAAAACTAAAAGGCAAATACCTTTCATATGGTGTAAATTCCAATTACGTTTGAATTTCATGCAAAAAGAAGAACTGGTGGACGTGCACATTACATTACATATGTACGAAGTGAAATTTGAACTTTTGAAAAAGATTGTGTTAAGTATCAGTATGTATGCACGCCCAGTTTTCTTTTTCCTTTTTTTTAACATTAAATTCCAACATAACGTTAATCTACACCACCTGAAAGGTGTTTGCAGAAAATTTCATTGAAAAAAACATTTATTTTTCAAAAAGTTAGGGGAAAACAGTAGAGCAGGGGTGGGGGAATAATTATGTAGGTATTACACACACAACACACACAAGGGATAGATAAATGAAAGAGGCTCATAACGCATTTGGTAGGAGTTGTGTATATATATTTCTTTACTGCCCACAAGGGGCTAAACATAGAGGGGACAAACAAGGACAGACAAACGGATTAAGTCGATTACATCGATCCCAGTGCGAAACTGGTACTTTATTTATCGACCCCGAAAGGATGAAATGCAAAGTCGACCTCGGCGGAATATATATATATATATATATATATCAGTTTGGTTCAACTCAATACAACTTAAAAGTTATACTCCAAAATCTCGAGCATGGGTGAAAATATTACGCGTAACAATTTCCAAGGAGAATATTCTAAGCACAACCGAGTGTATATAACTGTAAGGGAGATTTAACTGGTATTTCTAGCAGGTCGAACGATCACATAGGTGTTTAGCCACTCCCCTAATTTACCCTTCATTGAATAGCCCTTATGCTTGAAGTACGGATCTATTACTGCCATTATGTGTACTTTGTTATTTTCTTTCTTTTTTAATATTTCTATATTAGAGAATCTGGCGCCTATATCTATATCAGGTCGTGTAATCTCACCGAAGTTCCCTCTGTTATTGCGAACAAAACTAAAGGGGATCAGAAATATTGATGTTTAGTCCCGGACCTTTACTGAAGAAACATTCGACCCTGGGAAAAAAAAAAACCCAGTTTTCGTATACCAAGGACTACAAAGTTCAATGAAAACTTCCTTCATTATTTAAGACGGGTGGGTGTGATTAAAGTAAGTTTTTGGACCAGGTATTTCGAGCAGATCGAAAGCCCTCATAAAGAGAGTGGCTCACCTGTTGACTGGTGGTTAACGTGGCAAATAGAAAGACACCAGCACAGACAAAAGAGATGAGAAAATCCGGGTTCGTTTTTGTATCAGAACAAATGATTAAATCAAAATAAGTCTGTCGAATGCGTGTTCGTTTATTCGTTCATTCCGATAGATGCAACGGAATAGGCAGCAGCAGCAGCAGTTGTATACAATGTGTAAGTGTGGGGGGTTCACAGACGGTGATTGAGAAATCTCTACAATTTAAAAGCAGCACAAATATCACAAAACTCTTACTCTGAGTTTCACGTTCCCGTTCGTCAGACAATTTTGTAAGAATCATTCTTACAAAACTGTCCGACGAACGGGAACGTGAAACTCTGAGTAACTGTTTTTTTTGTGTGTGATATTTCTGCTGCTTTTAAATAAAGCATATTACTCTACCTCTGGTATTTGAGTACTCCTTTATTACCACCTTGTTTCACATTTATGTGTTTACTCCAGTATATATATATATACTGGAGTAATGTGACCTCGTGTGTACCGTTGGCGATTTTTTCCCCTCTGTCTTCCCTTCTCTGGATCTTTCCTTTTCCTATGTTTCCGACGAAGAGCTCTGCTCGAAACGTTAAACCCTCCTTCTTTCCTGAGCATCCAATAATACTATATTTGTTCCACGTCCTCGCGTTGTTGTGTTTTTTTGTGCTTTCTTGTTTGGATTAACTTTATGTATATATATATATATATATGTATATTTTATTCTTTTACTTGTTTCAGTCATTTGACTGCAGCCATGCTGGAGCACTGCCTTTAGTCGAACAAACTGACTCCAGGACATATTCTTTGTAAGCCTAGTACTTATTCTATCGGTCTCTTTTACCGAACTGCTAAGTTACGGGGATGTAAACACACCAACATCGGTTGTCAAGCAATGGTGGGAGGAGAAACAGACACACACACACACACGTGTGTGTGTGAGTGTGTATGTTTGTGTGGTTCCAGGTTCATTTTCACTGCGTGGTACCTTGGGAAAGTGTCTTCTGCTATAGCCTTGGACCGACCAAAGCCTTGTGAGTGGACACAGACATAGAAACACACATATTTATATACGACGGGCTTCTTTCAGTTTCCGGCTACCAAATCCACTCACAAGGCTTTGGTCGGCCCGGGGCTATAGCAGAAGACACTTGCCCAAGGTTCCACACAGTGGGACTGAGCTTGGAACCATGTGGTTGGTAAGCAAGCTACTTACCACACAGCCACTCCTGCGCCTTTATGTCACTAAATAAACAACTGAGAAAAATGGAGTCAGAATAGTGAAGAAATCGGTCCTTACACCAAGTTTCAGATTTTAACAGAAATACAAAACATATTTCTATTTTTAGTGACGTTTGAGGGGTTTTCCCCATGCACCATCACACACTGGTTAAGAAGCGTGATTAAGAAGCCTGCTTTCCAGCTATGTGTTTTGGGGTTCAGTCTCACTGCATGGCACCTTGGGCAATTATCTACTATAGCCCAAGGTCAACCAATGTCTTGTAAGTGGATTTGCAAGACAGAAACTGGAAGAAGTCCATCATATCATCATTTCGTGTCCACTTTCCATGCTGGCATTGTGCAATAGATGTAAACAAGCATCCCTGTCAAACTTGTGGTGTCCTTTGTTTCCAATCTTCCATGAAAAAAAACCTGGTGATGGAGAAATATGTCCTTGCTTGTAGACAGGTGAATACTGACAGCAGGAAAAATCTGCTTCAGTAAATTTCATCTGATCCATGCAAGCACAAAAACGTGGATGTTAAAATGATGATGATAAGTGTCAGCATTGGTGCTTCTTGATGTCAAGAATTTTGTTCCATTGAATTTATGCTCTAAGGAAGTTGTGAAAAGACCCAACAAATAATGTGAGTTCATGGCTGTTTCCTGCACCAGTTTCGCATAGCCCCGCCCATCCAAAGTACCTTGGATTCCAGAACGACCTGCTGTGCTTGAGGAGACCTATTGAGTCAAGTACATCCACATCAAAATAAAAATCAAATGGAAATTGTAGTTGTGATACCTGTGCCGGTGGCACGTAAAAAGCACCAACTGAATGTGGCCAAAGCCAGCCTCCCCTGGCACCTGTGCCAGTGGCACGTAAAAAGAACCCACTACACTCAAGGAGTGGTTGGCATTAGGAAGGGCATCCAGCTGTAGAAACACTGCCAGATCAGACTGGAGCGTGGTGCAGCGCCCTGGCTTCCCAGACCCCGGTCAAACCGTCCAACCCATGCTAGCATGGAAAACGGACGTTAAACGATGATGATGGTGACGATGCAACATCATAACCAAAAAATTCTTTCCTTGTTAACCTCACCACCCCATCAATGTCTCCAACTACCAACCTCCCCTTAATATACATCGAACAACAAGCAGTGGAGACAAAGAAATCACAGCACTCCAGTTAAAAGCCAATCTGCCATAAGTTTCGACAGTGGCATTGGCATAGAGTATACTGTAAATATTAGTCAACATGACTGTTGCTTTCTATGACCTCTTCAATAGGGTGAAAAGTTCATTTCAAATAGGAAACAGCAATCCCAGCACCAGCTACAGAGAGAGAGAGAGACACACTTTATATTTGGATTGCAAGAGAATGTTGCTCATTATGTTAACATAGAGACAGGAACATCTGTATCTCAAATAGCCATGAGTTTTGAGTTTCTTTTCACCACGCTATTAAAATGCTGCATAAATATTTGAAAAGAATGCAAATGCGGATATGAGAATTGAGGTGCAGCTGGATCCAAGAGTCCTTCTTTATTCTGTTTGTTGTTCCCCCACCACAAACCTCTATTGATGTCTCCTTCGGTCAGTCTTTTCTTAACAATATCAAAGAAGTGGGGTTTTCTCTATAGAGCAGAGAACAGATTCATCAACAGTTCACAAACAAACATCAATATTTTTCAATGTTTGCTTTAGTTATTCTTGCATCATCACCTCTACCGTGATGTGATGGACAACGAAAAACCTGGCTGATGACAGTCAAGATTGATCTGGAACCCAACCTAGGCCCCCATATGTACGGTGTTCGCCACTGGAATAAGGAATGGTTGGAGATCACGCGGTCATTAGCCTCAAATAGCCAGGTCTGGTCAGTGTTTGTGAGAGATACAGCATTGAGGATGAATGAAGCCAGCTCAACCTACCCCTGGTGAATGCTGTCTCAAGACAAGACAAGAAGATCATCACCGCTCATCTCCTGGACATATTCCTTCCTGCATTTCTCTGTACATAATCATTTTTAATGGTTGATGATACAACATTCTGTAAAAGCAGCCAACCAATCTGTTATTATTGTAACATCTCGGCTTCAATGCTGTTTAAAGGGTTTAGCTTTGGACCAAAGGGATGCAAATTTTTGTTCCTTTTGTAACTGCTAGCAGTGTCTGGTAGGACTCACCTGCTACCCTATTAGATGCCTATTTTCACAAGCCCTGTACTGTTCTGATCAGGAATCTTCGGAGCTCTTTTGTGAGTTGTCGTGCATTCACCACAGACAATCACTTGACATCTCTTAGAATCTTTCTCAGTTGCTGAATCCTTGACAATGCTACAAACAGTTGCATCATTTGTGTTCAAAGCCAAGGAGAGGAGTTTGAAAGCAGAGTGGGCTGTGCGGCCTCCAGGAAGGAACATTGGCAGCAAGACCTGAAGAAAAATCTGCAATAGCTGTACCTTTACACTGACAAACTTTGTCAAGCAATGAGACATTGATTTTTTTTCTGTTAACCAACCCAGTCAAAAGTAACAGAAACAACCTGCTGTCTGCAATGGATCTCAGTTCATTATCATTAACATGTAAAAAGCACCGTCCGAACGTGGCAGGTGCCAGCGCCGCCTGACTGGAGTCCGTGTCGGTGACACGTAAAAGCACCAACCAATCGTGGCTGTTTGCCAGCCTGCTCTGGCCCCTGTGCCGGTGGCACGTAAAAAACACCCACTACACTCATGGAGTGGTTGGCATTAGGAAGGGCATCCAGCTGTAGAAACACTGCCAGATCAGACTGGAGCCTGGTGCAGCCTCCGTGGCTTACCAGACCCCGGTCGAACCATCCAACCCATGCTAGCATGAAAAAACGGACGTTAAATGATGATGATGATATTCTGTTACTGTGTCATAATTACTCCTTTAGCATTCAAACCAGATATATCTGGCTCAAATATTCAACCTGCTTTGTGTTCAAACTGGCCAGATTTGGTTTCCCATGCCTCTCCAACAATGATATGCTAAAAATAATCAATCACATAATCAAAACCTCAAAGCTACGAGATAATGCATAATTAATCCAAAACAATGTGAATAAATATTATATTTGACAGAGTGATCTGAACGTTAAAAGGTTAAGGATGTCTTTCAAAATTTCTATTGTTAGGTTATTGACTTCTGTGCAGAGAAGCTGAGGGAGGCCTATTTTTTAAAGTTCTTGGTCATTTGGTCATCAAGTTTGTTCATGAGAGCTGCATCAAATTTCATCTGCGGAAACCTATGTGGGGGAGTGGGGATGAAACATATCTGTTAAGTTTGATGCTTAAACTCTTCAGCAAGATCATCGCAATATTTGAGCCAAAGCTGAAGGAGATTAGATGGGTTCACAGTATTTTAGCAGCACGGTTAAAGAAGGAATCACAACACTCAGAGCTGTTTGAGATACAGAAGCATCTATGTGGCAACATATGGATGATGATGATTAGTATGTGTGTGTCTATATATACATATCTACATTTTATATTTTTAATTTCACACATGTGCATTGTTTGCTTTTGATTTTGTCAACTACATAGTATAGTAGGGTCAGTTGGGCAGTCTGTGAGAAAAAAACAGCACCACGACACAATTCACTCTGCCAGAAATTTGGAAACGATATGCTGTACTGCATGTCATTCATGCTGGAAGCTCCAATATGAACAGATGGTGAACACACAGAATCACTGTCGGCTTGCCATGTCCCCAAAACATGCACTGAGAGTGACAATAATCAAACATCCAATCAACATCATGGTGTTTGGAGTGACCACTAGTGATGACGACACTATGCCTCCATACCTATTTCTTTACTACACACAAGGGGCTAAACACAGAGAGGACAAACAAGGACAGACAAACGGATTAAGTCGATTATATCGATCCCAGTGCGTAACTGGTACTTATTTAATTGACCCCGAAAAGATGAAGGCAAAGTCAACCTCGGCGGAATTTGAACTCAGAATGTAGCGGCAGATGAAATACCTATTTCTTTATTACCAACAAGGGGCTAAACAAGGATAGACATAGGTATTAAGTCGATTACATCAACCCAAGTGCATAACTGATACTTAATTTATCGACCCCGAAAGGATGAAAGGCAAAGTCGACCTTGGCGGAATTTGAACTCAGAACGTAGCGGCAGATGAAATACCGCTAGGCATTTCGCCTAGCGTGCTAATGATTCTGCCAGCTCGCCACCTTATACTATGCCTCCATACCATCTTCCCACACAGATGCACATTAACATCCTCCAGGCATATCAAGTGCTTGGAGGTAGTGCTGCCCTGGGTCAAGAGGGTGGCTGCTGGAAGACCCTATGTCTGGCAACAGGACTCTGCACCATGCCAAACAAGCAGGAGAACCCAGTCATGGTCGTCAGACAATTTCTGCGACCACATCACCCCTAACATCTGGCCACCTAACTCCCCAAACTGCAACCCCTTTGATTATTATATGTTGGGCACAGTTGAGCGAGAGACCAACAAAACCCATTTGTGACACCTAAGATGAACTGAAGGCAAGGATTATGGCAGCATTCACCAACTTAAATTTACCCCTTAGTATTTTAAGATATTTTTACACAGTTTTGGTAAATATATCTGTTAAAAAAATGAGATGCCAATGTTACTTTCATTTTTGTTTAATTTAAATGACAGTTTACTCATCGCACCCTGTATATATGTTCGTGTGTGTCTATATATATATAAAAAAATAAATGCACCCTTTTTAAAGCCTAGCCAGGCTTATGGGCCTGGTTTCCATGGCGTATGTGTTCCCCAGCTGGACGGGACACCAGTCCATCACAGCGTTACTCATTTTTGCCAGCTGAGTGGACTGGAGCAACGTGAAATGAAGTGTTTTGCTCAAGAACATAATGTGTCGCCTGGTCCAGGAATCGAAACCACAATCTTACGATCATGATGCTGACACCCTAACCACTAAGTCATGTGCCTCCACATACACACACACACATATATATATATAGGTTAGTGTGTGTCTATACATGTGTGAATATATTTGGCTATAAATCTTTCTCCTACAGTCCAAATATAAAGTATATCTGTTTGTAAGTGGTGCAAAATATGCCCCATTTCCTATTCAAAGATTTTGAAATGAACTTGGACTTTGCTCTCCATGGAGAAGTGAAAGGAAGAAGCATTCATGTTGACAAGCATGTACACTGCAATTTCTTCCAACCGCACTGCCAAAACTCATGTCAGGTAGCTTTTAACAGGAGTACTGTGCTTTCTTTGTCTGCACAGTTTGTTCCTTATATATTGTAGGACAGACTCTGATGGAACAACAATCATTATCTTAGTCTGTTTTCCATGCTGGCATGAGTTGGACGGTTTGACTGAAACTTGGTATGGTGGAGAGCTGCCACAGGCTCCAATCTGTTTTGGCTTGGTTTCTATGGCTGGATGCCCTTCCTGATACCAACCACTCCATAGAGTGTAGAGGGTGCCTTATATGTGTCACCAGCACAGATACCTTTTACATGTCACTGGCCACAACAATGATTTCACTTAACTTGGTGTGACCTCTCAAGCACATCAAATTGCCAAAGGTCTCAGGTGCTTGACATCACCACAGTCAGACTCAGCAACTGAAGATTATACTTCACCACCTCATCCTATATCTTCCTGGGTCTACCTCTTCTACAGGTTAACCTCCAATGTTTTTGCAAAAGGATCATACAGGAACAGTTTGAAAAAACATTTTAAGTGTTGTGCATCCTTACTTTGTGCAGGTTGAGGAAGACCACTAATGTGACATGCAGCAGTTGTTTGACTGAAATAAACCCACTGCCCATTTTCACCAAATGGACTGCATGCTGTTGAATGCTGGGATATTTTCATGAATGAGTAAGACAAAAAAGAAAGTACAGAGTCTCATTGCTGCTGAAGTGCTGTTCTTGCCAGAAGTGTGTTAACTTTACTGCAGTTCTTTTAGCCAATCTGAGCAAACATTGCACAATTAGATCCTCAGATGACATATTCACTTAACTTTGATGAAATGCAAAACTCGAAATCGATGTGTACAACATCTGTGACCAAATGATGATGTCCAACTAAGCCATGGAAGCTTCTGTCTTCTGGTGTTCTTCAGTACAAAACATAACCATTTTCACCATTTGGCATATTTTTTTTCTTCCATTTAAAGTGAATTCCTGTTGAGGGCTAATGACCATATCCATGGCTGGAGCAAGATTCCAGCCAGACAGGTGATATGGTCATAAAACAGCGAGACAGACAGAGCTATAACAGCAGAGAATTATATCAGGTAACAACAAAGCAAGCTAAGCGGCAGATTTATTTAGTAAGAGGTAAAACAGAACACGAGGGGCTTGTTGATATTTTACAATGTGAGGACCAGCAGAATGAAGTGTTCTGGATTGCAAGACAGTGTATCTAAAGAAATCATGAAATTGTGGGTGGATGGATAATGGTACTCTTGGATTTAATGTTTCTATGATGATGATGAAAAGGAAGTGCTATTACGAATGGCTGTTAAATGTGGGAAATGCATATAAGGGTTTTCTCAACACAGACTCAAGAAGGGGGCCAGCCATTCTAGAAGGCTTTAGCATGATGTAGAAAGCAAAGAAAGTTCCTGATCCAGCAGGAATTACCATTCAGATGTTTAAAATGTGTGATGGAGCAGGATATGAGTGAGTTACCCATATTGTCAATCAGGTTGCACAGAAAGATATCACGTCCAATGACTGACATAGAAGCATTGTAGTCAAACTGTTACAAGGGTAAAAAAAGATGCATTGGAGAGAGAGTTAATTGCAGTGGTATCAAATTGCTGGACCAAGTCATGAAAGTCACAGAAAGAGTTATAACTCAAATGATAAGGGAGAGAGTTGGTGTAGATGGGATGCAGTCCAGTCATGTGCCAGAAAGAAGTCCTGATACCATCTTCCAAGTGAGAAATACTAAGATAAAGGTGAGCAACTGTACCTAGTATTTGTCAACCTGGAGAAAAGCCTTTGACAGAGTCTGTCACTTGGTGATAGGACGTGCATTGATTAAGTTGGGAGTAGAAGAATGGCTTGTGAGAATCATACAATCCAGGTATGGGGATGTTGTCAGCAAGGTGAGAGTTAGCAATGAGTAGTGATGAATTTAGTGAGCAGGTATTCCGTCAGGACCCAGTGTTGATAAATAGGTGACTGAGTACTGAGCCCTGGCCATAGCATAGGAGATTAAAACTGGACGCCTCTGGGAATTCCTATATGATGATGGCCTTTGTTCTTAGAGCTGAATCTGTGGTAGGATTAAAGAAGAAATTTCAGGTATGGAAGGAAAACCTGGAATCAAAAGACTAAGCTTAGCAAAGACTGAAGTATTAATACATAGCAAAAGAGACAGGGCAGCCCTGCAACCATAAGGAAACAGGCTTTGCTCAATGTGTAGAAATCCAATATGGTGTACCAAATGCACACTAAAGAGATGCAGTGGGATCATGAGCAGTTAAAGATGCTCAGATGCAATAAACACTAAGAGTGCATGAGAAACAGATGCTCTCAAGCGCCCAGGAGGACCCCTAGAAATCGTAGATGGTTTCTGATATTCAGAAAACTTAATTAGCAGTAGTAGAGGATATTCTAAAAGCACAGTAGCTGATATAAGAACAGTTTGTATAAGGTTCACGAAGCTGCATCTGTTGGTAACAAGGCACACTGTATGATGCTTGTCTTTGAAACAGCAATGCTTCATGGCAGGTAGTAAGATGTGGGCTGTGAATGTAGAGAACCTTGCAAAGATTAGAAAGAAATTACCATAAATCCTCAAGTATAACCTGCATTTTTGACCCAAAATTTAAAGGTCAAAATCCCTAGTGTGTACTATATATGAGGTTAAAAACGAAAATTATTTTCTAAGCAATGTCTGAGTCTCTATTTGCTGTCCGGCAATGTTTATTCAGATGATTTTGTGAATCATCCATAACTTGCAGTAAGCAACATTTATTAAACGTTATTACTGTTATTTCTTTATTTTCTGCAAACAAAATGCACAAAAAAGCTACACGTTTGCATTATGTTATATATACAATAATAATAAAGGACGTTACCGTATACAGTATTACAACCCAAGGACGTTATATAGACCTCCTTGACTCAAGTTAGAGAAGAGGGTGCATATTATACACAAGGTTTAGGTTTTTCAGAGGCACAGCCCCCTAAAAATCCCCTGCGTATTATACTCGAGGATTTACGACAAGCAAATGTGTTCTGTTGGATGTACTATGTCAGAGTGTGCATGAAGGACAAAGTACAGTTGTTAAGCATGAGGGGAATCAGATGTAGTGTGGAAGAGAAAAGATTTTACTGATTCGGGAATGTGTTGTGTATGGATGAAGATAGTTGTGTAAACAAGTGCCAATTGCTTGCAGTGGATGGAACCTAGAATAGGGAAACCCAGAAAGATGTGAGATGAAGTGGTGTAAGTTGAGCTTAGAATGTTGAGCCTCATGGAGGGAATGACAAGGGACCAAGAAGATTGGTGATATGCAGTGCATTGAGAAGACCTGACTTGCTATGAAAGCATAATGTGAATGCACACAATTGAGGTTCTTGAAACATGTATATGCACACAACTGGGTCCCTCACCCTGTGTCTTTGCCAAGACTGTAACTTGCTGTTGTTTCACCCCTCTTCTCCTTACCCCATTCACCCAGACAACTGAGTCCCACCCCTGAATTACTGCCTATTAACATCCATCCCTCATTCTTACTGTCACCTGCACCTAGATTTACCATCATTTCTGACATTGGTTACCACCATCCCTGCTTTACTCATCTCCCACTCTTCCTCCACACCCTTGCAATCTTTAGCCCTGCCTTTCATCTTCCTATTGTTTAATCCCTTCATCACTCTCCTATCTAAAGCATTATTCTGTTGCTGTAAATAATGAAATTACAGTCTATTGCTATGTTTTATATCACAGTTTCTGTACTGCCAGTCACCACTTCCTCTCCGCTAAGCTAGTCCCAATTGACATCCACCCACCATTTTTATACCCCCCACCCCTACTTAGATTTACCATCGATCACCACTCTACTCCTGTTTCACTATTCACATACACATCTGACCACCTCCAACCCATGTTTATATCCATCTCTCACTACGTTCTGAGTTCAAATTCCGTCGAGATCGACTTTGCCTTTCATCCTTTTGGGGTCGATAAATTAAGTACCAGTTACGCACTGGGGGTTGATGTAATCGACTTAATCTGTTTGTCTGTCCTTGTTTGTCCCCTCTGTGTTTAGCCCCTTGTGGGTAGTAAAGAAACATATATCCATCTTTCACCTCACACTCTTACAACATTACCCACCTCTGCCGATCCTCCTGTCTCCATGTTTCCTTCCATTCCAACATGTTACCTTGAGGGTATGTCCAAGCACCCTACCACCACCAAATTTACCTTCTTCGTGCCACTCAAGTCACCCACATCCACCCATGTAAAATGCAAAACAGCCACGAATCACCTCCACAACAAACCGGTCTCTAGTCCTCTCACCATACATTAACCTCTCGACAGCTTGCATCCAGTAACCACTCTATTATCTATTCTCCCTTTCAGGTGAGCAATCTCTTCAGTCTGGCGAGTTACAAGGTATTTGCAGGAATGCTGGGGCCCCGAAAATAGTGCCTTGTATGCTCTGTAAAAGTGGTTGGCCTTCGGAAAGATACACAGCCATAGAAACCATGCCAAAACAGACACTGGAGCAAGAAGCTGTACTCTCACCTGTTGGAGCCTGTATAATCTCCCAACCCATGCCAGCGTGGAAAGCGGACGTAAAAATGATAATGAAAGAATGTGTGTCATGTGTGTGCGTGCGCGTCACCGACATATGCAATACATGCTACATAATATATACATACACATACATATATACACACACACACACGTCATAGATATGCAATTTATGGTGTGTGTGTGTGTGTATATATATTGTCAGCCCGTCCTGGGTAATAAAGAAATTGAGTATGTATGAGTATATATATATATATATATATATATATATATATATATACACAAATATATGCCAGACATACAATATATATAAACATTTGCAACATATATATATATATATATATATATACACACACACACAGGTATATATGCCACACACGCCATATATATATATATATAAATATATGACATACATAAAATTTAGGAGCAGAACTGCATCTACCGTTCCGCCAAAGCCGCACTGTACAGGTTTTGGTCCTTTTTGTTTGTTATTTATTTCTCTTTGACAAGCCAAACCGAACATGCTGTAGAAAGACAGTTCGGGATACATGGTTAGACTGACAACGTGGCGAGCTAAGAATTATGTCAGAAGATACAATACCACCGAGAATTACCCCGACACCCAGCTCTTAAAACATAATGTCGACAGCTAAACAGCAGACAACCCCCTCAAGTAAAACTAAAGAATTTTACATAACCCCTACAATATACACATACGCGTATATATATATATATATAAATATATATATTTATGTTCACACACCTCTATGTATATTATATCAGGTTTTAGCCATTACGGCCAAATATATAAGCATATATATATGTATATATATACATACATACATACATACATATACTCTGTACGCATTTATTGATGTCTATGAGAATTCTCTAAACATCAGTTCAAATAATTCTCGTGTCAAATGAAGAATAGCATGGACAATAAACAGATATATACACACATATACACATATATATATACACACACATATATATATGTATATATATGATCTGTGATGAATAGAGAGAAGGTTTTTTTCGAAGTAATCTAATGATGAGAGATCCAATACTTACCGGTTCACATGAGTGGTCTGTGTCTGAAGAACACGCATAAAACAAGGCGTAGAGGACCTTGTCCAAGGAATCACACAGGTCACAAAAACTATACCAAAACCAAAACTAAAACAACTCAACTCACTCAGACATCTTATTTATTCCGCCATGTTGTTTTGCCTTGTTTTCCTTTTCTTTTTTTTTTTTCTTTTTCTTTTTTCTTTTCCTTTCGGTTTTTCTTTTTCCTGTTTTTATTTTATTTATTTATTTATTTATTTTTATTTTTATTTATTTTATTTGTTCATTTATTGTGGCATAGCTTCCGCCCCGCCGCCGCCACTTTATTTTCTCCTACTCCGCCTCCTCCTCCTCCTGTTTCTTCTCTATTACCGTTTCCTCCTCCTCCTCCTCCGCCGCCGCCGCCGCCGCCGCCGCAGCCGTCGCCTTCACTTCCTCTTCTATCATATAACCCGCCGCCGCTTTTTTTATTCACTCCCTCCTTCTCTCTCTCACTACCGTCACCGCCGTCGCCCTAACAAGCTTATGAAGAACGGTCAACGACTAAACACTTCCTGTGTCATACACACGCATGCAAAATACACAAACGCATGCACACACACACACGAACGCACACACATACACACACACTGATGTGTGACGTCATCTTTCTTCTTTGCTGAAGGAATTGCCATTTAATTTTCTTAATACTTTCTGAACTAATCAGGTCGATCTTGGACTCTAACATCCTGTTTATACTTTCGCAAAAGTAGTTTTCCTTTTCTCTAGGGACTTTCCATCGGTAACTTTATTAGCTTTCACTTTTGCTGCCGTTTTCTTCTTCGATCTTTTAAGTTTTCTTTTCACTTTCGACCGCAATTTCTTAATCCAAGAGAAATCTCCTCGGAAGATTCTTTATAGATTGGAAAAATCCTTGGGTCATCATTATTCGTCGTGTTTACGATCAGTTGATTTTCCTTGATGCTGAATTTAAGGATGCTCGTGTTTTTTGTTTAACATAAGGCTGTTTCTGTTGTGTAATAGTATTGTGTACAGGATTACTTTCTTCTTATTAGGAAAAAAAAAGCGATAGTAATCTGGCTACAAAGTTGAAATACAGGAAAAGGCTTATGGAACAAAATTCATCTCGGATCACAAGTCATCTTTGCTGAGCACAACTTGTTTGCGTCAGTTTACTACTAGCAATCTCAGTACATCAATTAATTCTCCGTGTTTTTCTGCAGTTTTAAATGCTGTCTCTGCTAGCAGGACAATTTTGTATACATTCTAGAGAACCAGCTGTTACCCAGTGAACGTTTAGAGTTTGGTAACATGTACCATGCTTTCTCTAATTGTTTTAGGTGCCTATGTAATCACGAGCAGACTAGACATTTTCTCAGCCCACCTTTTCTCCCCATCGCTACGTCCGAGGTGTAACAAACAGCTGGAGGGAGAGAGAGAGAGGGTTGCACCCAGTGGTACTCATTTTTAGCTGAGTTGACTGGAGCAATGTGGAATCAGGTGCATTGCTCAAGAACGTAACGCACCGCCTCTCCAGTTGATCGCGAACCAAATACCCCAAGCCGTAGGCTATGTAACTCCAGATTTGGGTATACCTTCACATGTGTGCTCCACCCCACAACTTTGTTGCCTCATAACTTCCAGAAAAGTGGGTATTTTTCAATGAAATTTTTTGCAATTACACTTTAGATGGTGTAGGTCCAGATTTATGTTGAAGAAAATATTTCCGATGGTGGGGTGATGAGTTTCGGAAAATTCACAGAAGTTGGATTTGTTTCCTCATAACTTTCGGAAAACTAGATATTTTTAAATGAAATTTTCTACAAGTACTTACCAGAGTGTGTAAATTACGATTATATCGGTATTTAATATGAAATAGAAGATTCGTGAGTGGACAACACATGCGTTCTGACACATCATAATGGAATAAGAGCTTTATTTGCATATTCAAAACGTTTCCCATAAACATATATATATATCCCTCTCTCTCTTTCGGAGAGGCACTGAGCACCTACACGCACACATACACACACGGCAGTAACTTCCACCTACCTAATTCAATCACAAAGCTTCGGTTGACTCGGGGCTATAGCGGAAGACACCTGTCCAAAGTGCCACGCAGTGGGACTGAACCCGAAACCATATAGCCAGGAAGCAAGCTCCCTAACCACACAGATGTATATATATAGTAGGGGGTACTCTGAAAGGGGTCTCAGGGAGTAGCATTCCTGCCTTCCAGAGCTAGTTCCACTACATCATGGTAGAGGTCTTGGTCTCAGGACCCCTCGTGTAGAAACTGAGGTAGAGGGTAAGCAAAGGCATGCTCCCCGTAGAAAATCCAGCGTCAAGAAAGCCTCATGATAGCAAAGGAGGATGGGCACCAGCCAGCCAGCCAGCCCAATGGTTGGGGTGGGGTGCACCTATCTGCCTTGGTTGCCATGGCATTGACGTAGATCCGGCCACCCCTGTTAACGAGGACAAAACCCAGATTTAAAACACTGGATAATGGTGATGATGATACACATAGATAATATATACACAATTCAGGCTGAGTCCCACTGGATGGCATCTTGAACAAGTACCTCTACTATAGCCCTAGCCTTGCGAGTGGATTTGGTTGACAGAAACAACTGTTACCAGTTTATGAGTGCTGTCCTTCATTTCCAGCCTCCTGGGAAAACATGTCTTGGCAATGGGGAATATTTCCTCAATTGGAAACCGGTGTGGGTTGGTGACAGGGAGGGCACCTGGCAGTACAAAATTTACTTTGCTGAATTTGGAAAATTTTGGTGAAAGCAAATCCTAGCACAACTGTTTAGGAGTTTGCAAGTGTGCTAAGTGCTCAATAAATGGGTGTCGCATGAACTGAACGACCAGAAAAAATTGCCATTATGAAAGAAAAACTAAAGTTTGCTAAAGTACAAATGACATGTTATACTCTTAATCCTCTCTGGATTAATCCTAAATGGGAAAAACTAGATATTCTGTGAAATGGATTCTTAATGTTTTGAAATTCTCTCATGTTTCTTTTAGAAGCTCCTCACAATTGCCTCCAGGTTTTCATATTCTTTAATTAAAAAAAGTCAGGTTTCAATTCATTGAGAATTATTTGCAAATGTCATTCAGCATGGATAATTCTATGAAGAATATATGTATATATGTATGTGTGTGTGTATGTATGTATGCATGTGTGTGTAAGCATGCATGTATGTATATGTGTATGTAAGCATGCATGTATGTGTGTATGCATGCATGTATGTATACGTGTATGTATGACTAGCTCCTGGCATGTAAAAAGCTTCATCTGAACATGGCTGATGCCAGTACCCCTTAGCTGGACCCTGTGCCAGTGGTACGTAAAAGGCACTATCCGAATGCGATCAATACCAGGCCTGCCTGACTGGCTCCTGTGCTGGTTGCACATAAAAAGCACCCACTACGCTCTCGGAGTGGTTGGCATTAGGAAGGGCATCCAGCTGTAGAAACATTGGTAGATCAGATTGGAACCTGGTGCAACCACTGGTTCTCCAGACCTCAGTCAAACCGTCTAACCCATGCCAGCGTGGAAAGTGGGCGTTAAATAATGATGATGCTGTATGTGTATATGTATATATGCAAGTATGTATGTGGTGGATTCTCACAATAGATGCAGTTTCGTGTTGAACAACCTGTACATACCTGATTTGTTTATAGTGATCAAATATTTGTACTGTACTCTATTCATCAAATTAATATTACCTGTACAGGTGCACAACATACCACATGTCAGATGTTCAAGTGATATGAAACGAAGTATTTTCCTCAAGAACACAGCACACCGCCCGGTTCAAGAATTGAAACTGCAATCACAAGTGCAAGACCCTAACCACTTGACATGTACCTTCACACACACACACACACCACACATATAGTTTACAGATCCAGTATACATAGAATCAACCAAAATAGTACTCTGATCCAGTGAGAAATAAATATCAATTTCAATACACAACTGAAGAAGCTACTAATAGTTTCATGCTATTACGTTACTTGAAGAGGCATATTTAGAAAATATGCCATGTATCTTAAAACAATTTTTCAGACTCTATTTATGCATTATATATATTTTGGCAACAACAAGGATGCTGTTAGGTTGTGAGACTATGGATCTGCAGTTGGGAATCCTTGCTTCAGCAGTGGCAGCTTGTGTACATTCACTGCGGAACTGCAGCTCCCCCTATTTCCACTCAATATAATGAGACCCTTTTTCTTTACCTCTTTCTTTATACTTGTACATTATATAATCCTTAAGCTTAATGTCAGTAGCCATCTCCTAGTTTATGAAAAAAATACAAAAATCCTTGGATAGAACTGTTCGCTTCACAGTTCCAGCGATGCGGTGTTTGGCTGTTGTGCACATGTCATTCCTTTGCAGTTCTCACAACTTTGATTTTGAGTCTTGCTATAGGATAAACTCAAAACTGAGTTATCAAGTTACTGAGTTGAAATCACGGCATAGCAACAGCTTTTGAAAACTGTTGTAATGGCTATTTACTCAGCCTGATGGGTAGCACTTAATGTTACTGAGACATGCTGCTACAGTTCTACATGAACCCATTTTGAATATTCTCTCCTGTCCTGGCAGCTTAATCACAGAGCCTTCTCAATCAAATATTTATAAAAGTACAAAACTATTTTTGTCCATTGTGTTGACTTTATTGTTGGAATTTCTAACTCATGAATAACAGGAAAAGTTATTCATGCAATGAAATAAAATTGCTAATTTGCAAAGTGTTGTTACATCATTTACTTGTTACAAGTCATTAGCTTACCCTTTCAGCATTCAACCCAGCCATGCCTTGCCCAAATATTCAATACGTTGAAGGCTTAAATCAGAAAATTTATATCAGAGAACCAAGGGTGGTCTCAGGTGGGTTGGTATCAAAACAGTTTAACAACTAAAGAACTTCCTCTGCAAAAAGATTATATAGTTAAGTGCAGGCTACCATACCTAATATGTTAAATCAAAAACCATTTTTAATCATCTCGCATACACTGAACTGCAAAATTCAAAGTGATGACATATATATTCATTCTTAATAAGTCCGAGTAGATTCAAACGTGGCTGTGCTAATCACAGTTGTGTTTCATCAATGGAGATCAATTCCTTTCACATTTGATTCATTCGGGTTGTCTCCCCTTTGCCAGACGTTTTTCCCGTAAGACTGAAGACGAACAATGATGCTCTTTTACAATCATCACATGCTGTCAAGACAAGGGGGTGCATGTACACATACATATTTCGTGTATAGATGGTGCTAGGTTCGGACCCACTGTATAACACTTTGGACACCTGTCTTCTTTTATAGCCTTGGGCAGACCAAAGCCTTGTGAGTGGATTTCCTAGACAGAAACTGTCAGAAGCCCATCGTGTGTGTGTATATATATATATATATATATATATATATATATATGAGTTCCTTTCGAGCATTGGGCCTCACAGAGGCAAAGTAGCTGAGTTCCTTTGACAGAGGCAATGACTGAGACCTTTGGCATTATATCGTGGTTGAGAAGACCCATCAAGCCGAGCAAAATCGCAGTTGTGGCAGATACTGGTGTCACGCAAATTAGTACCCAAGGTGTTAGTAAATAACAGCACGCAGTACACTCTCAGAGGGGTTGGTGTTAGGAAGGGTATCCACGCAAATGGAAAACCATGCCAAATCAGACCGGAGTCTTGAGCAGCCTTCCAGCTTACCATCCCTGGTCAAACTATCCAACCCATGCCAGCATGGACAACGAACGTTAAATGATAATGATGATATATATATATATATATAGGCGTCTTTCAGTTTCTGCTTACCAAGTTCACACACAGTGCTTTGGTTGGCCCAAGACCACAGAAGACACTTGCTCAGTATGCCATGCAGTGGGACTGAACTAGAACCTAAATGTTTGGGAACTAAGCTTCTAAGTCACTCAGCCACGCCTGCGCCTTATTATAGCCATAATTTCTATTGATTACTTCACTTTTATTTATTTTTTTTCCTCACTGTTCTCTCAATTAAGTATCGTAGCCTGTACTGAACTAAATGCAGATGTGAAATTCCCCATTCGTGTGTGTACGAAGTTCATTCACTGCAAGACAAGAGTACATATAGTCCAAGGGGAACAACTCAGGTATATCTACAATGGAAATAAGTATATGTGTTGTGTCTGGGGAGAGTCATTTTCTTTTAGTGCCTTATGATGTCTGATTTATTTTTTAATATTTTCGTTGCGTCTTCCAACCTTTTCAAAACTATTGAAAAGGTTGCAAGATGCAACGAAAATAAAATAAAAAATAAAGTGGAAATTTTACCAGTGAGTGTTTTAAATTAATAAGGCACTAAAACAAAATGACTCTCCCCAGACACAACAGAATATGCTTCAACACACGAACTCACATAAAGAATCTTGTAGACCAAATCCCAAAACGAAATATATACATGTTTGTATTTTTGTGTTTTATGAATGTAGATTGGACACAAATGGGGGTCAAAATTAACAGGAGCTGTTTGGCAAAAACCTGTTGTAAGACAAGCAAAATTTTCAGAAAGCACAATAGAATTTATAGAGGAGCTCAGAAACACAGAGGGCAACTGGTTCAAAACTGTTCCTGATCCACTTCCCCTATAAACTCTGTTGTACTTTCCCAAAATATCACTTGTTCCGCCATGATTTTTGGTGAACTAATCACCTGTTTCTCCTTTACCTGCTAACATTTCATGTTTATGTGTTTAAAATTTTCCTGAAGGTAATGGGTTTGGCTGTGGTCTGATGTGAACTCAGGACAGAAAAAGCCAGAACATCTGCCACAAGGTATTTGTCTGATGCTCTAATAATTCTACCAACTGAAAGCCATAATTCTACAAGTTTGTTCCTTCTCGAGCCATCCCTGGCTCATAGGGCCAGTTTCTCAGTTTCCTTGGCATATAGGTTCCCCACCTGGACAGGACACCAGTCTGTCGCAGGTGAGCTGCAAGATGCAGGAGGAATGGGTGAGAGAAAGTTGTGGAGAAAGAGTCAGCAGAAGTTTGCCATTACCTTCTGCTGGAGCCGCGTGGAGCTTAGGTGTTTCACTCATAAACACATATTGCCCAGTCTGAGATTCGAATCCACGATCCCTTGACTGCAAGTCCGCTGCTCTAACCACTAGGCTATGTGCCTCCGCAATTCTACAAGTAGAACTGGTAATTTTAGTTTAGTCACAAGATCTGAAATTTAGTGGGTGGAGGTGCTACTTCATTCCATTGACCAAAATGCTCAACCGGTTCATCAACCTTGAAAAGATGGAAAACAATGTCAACCATGACAGTATTTGAACTCAGACCATAAAGACAGATGTAATACTGTTAAGTATTTTGTCTTGTGTGCTAATAATTCTGCCAGCTCACCACCTCAATTCTAGTATAATAATAATTGGTTCTTACATTAGCACAAGGTCTAAATATGGAGGAGGAAGTTAGATGATTTCATTGGCTTCAGTACTTGGTTTGTTTCATTGACCTCTGAGAAGATGAAAGGCAAAGTTGACCCCAGTAGGATTTGAACTCAGACTGACTATTTCGAACAGATACTGCAAGGTACTTTTTTTTTTCTGACACTCTGATCATTCAGTCAATCTTTCTCCATAGACTGTGGAACTGCTTCACCAACCACATTGCAGATGTGATACAGATTCTGACACTTCAGAAATGAAAGTGAAAGTAGAAATGTTTTTCTTCAACTCTCAGGTTAGTCCGAATTGAGCGAATCTATGACCATGGCTATGTGTTCTAGCCATGACCATCACTCAATCTTCTTTTCAGGCATAGTGTATCTAAGACTACATTATTCAATGTGTCCTTCTGCTTTATGACAGGAGTGGTATTTTATTTAATTGAACAGAAAATCACAATTTAAAGCAACCAAATTAAATATTTTAAGTCACTTGTTAACTAGTACATGAATTGTATGCAACGACTATACAAATTGTATAATCTTTTCTACTATAAATATTAAACCTGAAATTCTGAAGGAATGAAGTTTGTCGATGACATAGTCCCTGGTGTTGGATGATAGGCAAAGATGACTTTCGTGGAATTTGAACTGGGAACGTAAAAACAGACGAAATGTTACTAAGCCGGTAGAAAAAAAAAAAAGTCGTGTTGTATTTAATATTCTCAATAAAATAATGGAAAAGATTACATCAATGTTTTATTGAAAGTTTTCTATTTTCTTTTCGAACCATTTTATTGAACCTTGAAGGGATGAAAAGCTAAATAGTGGTTTCGAATGTTGACACAAGGCCAGCAATGTCAGGGGGTGGGTAAGTCGATTATATTTACTCCAGTGATCAACTAGTACTTATTTTATCGACCCTCGAAAGGATGACAGGCAAACTCGATCGACCTTTGCGGACACACAAACGGATTAAGTCGATTACATTGACCCCAGTGCAAAACTGGTACTTAATTCATCGACCACGAAAGGATGAATAGCAAAGTTGACTTCGGCGGAATTCGAACTCAGAACGTCGCGACAGACGAAATACTGCTAATCATTTCACCCGACGTGGTAACGCTTCAACAAGCTCGCCACCTTTTTTTAAAGCTAAATATTCAGAGTTCACCAGGTTTTGAAATAAAGATGAAGGGACATAACTCAAATACTCCAAAAACAATTTGTCAGTCGTCCTGTCACTATTATATCTAATAAAATAGAAATAATAGTAGTTAATATCAATTTTATCAATACATATTTAAAGAATTATGAATAAAGTTGTAATTGTTGTTTAATCCAGATCACTTTTCACATAGCAAGCAACCTTGGGAAATTTTTCACGAAATGATGCTGCTATTTCTAGCATATAGAGAGACCAGCTGTAGGTTCACTGAAGAGCCTAAAAATAGAAGTAGAAAGTCAGAACTGGTTTACGGAAACGGTAATTTTAGAGTAACAGTAACAAAGGTCGTTTTAGTAGTAAAAGTAGAACTAGTAGTACTAACGATAAAACTAATAAACTGTAAAAAATATTTCACTAATTGTTAAATGTAACTGTAGCACTTCCGGTTTGTGAAACCAGTCAGTAAACAAAATAACGTCAGCTGTTATAGTAGTATATGTGATGATAATGGTTAAAATTATATAATAGCAGTTGTAGTGGTACTAATCGTAATAACGAAAATAAATAACATATAATATATATAACCGAAATAGTTGTAATTAATGTTGATAATTGAATTAAAGGATGGCACTTCCGGTTTGTGGAATATAAAATTATTTGAAATTTTGATTCAAAAGTCAGCAAATTCGGGGGAGTTGAGAGTCGTTTGCATCGACCCAGTGTGTAACTGGTACTTATTTTATCGACCTTAAAAGGATGAAAAGTAAAGTCGACCTCCGTAGAGTTAGAACTCAGAAAAGTAGCGACGGACGGACGAAATACTATGAATATGCAATATACAGTAACAGAAATAACGGTTGCTGGTAGAACTAGTGGTAACTGTAGTAATAGTAGAAATAGTTGCTACTGTAGTGACAGGAGGAACAAATGTAAATATTATAGTAAAAGTAGTAGTTGCAGTTTGGTTCGCTGAGAAGTTCCGGTTTGTGGAAGATGTAATACAGTACCGGACAAATTTCCGGCAAGCTTGGAACCGGAAGTATTCCGGATTTCTGGAGTTTCGGTTTTCTGGAGACAACACATATTTCGTTTTCGGATTTGGTTTGCAAGATTCTTTATATATTTCTAATATGAATAAACTATGAAAAGTAAATAACTAAATCGTATTTCACAAATTCAAATTAATTTACTTCTAAAGTAGGGTTTGTTCGATATTTATTAAAATTCTTAAAATATATCATATAGTACCATATATTCACTATAATGTTCGTAGGGTGAAAATTAAACGAAGAATATGATTTCATTTGGGAGATACAAGTACAAATTTACACACTTCTAAAGAAGAATATGTTTGATCTTTATTGATCCACATATAAAAAAAACTAAAGAACGAAATTATTTAAAATAAGAATGGTGGAGGGTTTGACAGAATCTGACAAGTAGGAGAACTTCATTCTCCACTATTGACTTTGGCATAACTTCTACAACTAGATACCCTTCCACATGCAAAAACAGAGTCTGTTTATCCAATTCCCAATACAGTATACTGCACTGTATTCCCCAATTTCTGAAATCCTCCCAAGAAGTCTGATACTGTATATTCTTAAGGATAATTATAATGATGATAGTGGTGTCGGTGGTAGTTGTAAGATGTCATGGTAGGAGGTTACGTCTGTCTGTCTCTCTTTCTCTTTTACGGGTGCTGAGAAGTATTTACTAAACACACAGTATGGTAATATACTGCATGATGAAGCAAATAATTTCCGGATTTCTGGAAGCCGGATAAGAAGTTCCGTACCGTACTAGAAGAATAGCGTTGACAGAAATAACAGCCGTTGTAATAATAGTAAAAGTAGAAGTAGAACTAACTAGTAGTGCTAGAAAAACAAATTGTAAAAATAGTAATTAAAAATAATAAATAGGAAAAAATTGTAGTTATACGAATTTGCAGAAATGCTAAGGTTACTATTTCCGGTTTATTGAAGAAGTGATATACTAGTATAATGTTAATAGAAATTATCAGTGGTTGGGATGATAATTATGATTATTGTAATAGTAAAAGCGGACCGATTAGTGGTAGAGAAGGAGTTATGGTAATAGTGATGGTAAAGGTGAAAAAAATTAATAGTAAAAGTGGTTTTTATAAATAGTTAGCAAGGTCAGGTCAATAGTTCCGTTTTGGAAAGCGGAAGTGACGTTCAATTTGTGTATAATAAAGTCATTCGTTGTCTTCTGCTGCCTTCTTTGACACAGAGGACCCCTTCCAACATTTTTTTTTGTAAAAAAAAAAAAAAAAAAAGAACTTCTCCTTTTTTTTGCCTAACTTCGTTCGTCTCGTTAAAAAAAAAATCCCATATAAAAAAAACAACACACACAGCGAAGCTTTAGTGGAACCGTCCCCGTTTAAAGGGCCAACTAAAACACTAATAGACAGACACACACACACAGAAAGGAAAAAAAGGACCCCCCCTAAACAAAACAAATACAAGTGGAGCTTTTTGGAGATAAGAGCAGCCCCAAAAAACAGAGTCGAAGGAAACGGCCACACGGTTCTCTAATCAACAGGAGGTGTTCGGCATGAGTGAACTAACTCCAGATGAGGTAGGAACAATCAGACATGAATAACAACAACACTGTGCAATGCTAACCGTTATTTTCACACAGACACACTATATATATATATATATGTATATATGTGTGTGTATATACGGTCGTATCTATAATGTATAGGTTTACACATATGTACATGTCTATGCCTACGTGTATATATATATATATATATACATGTCTACGTTTATGTATATATGTCTGCATGTATGTATATTTGTCAATGCTTATATGTATGTATATATATATATGTCATTGCCTATATGTATGGTATATATATGTCAATACATATGTATGTATATATCAATACATATATGTATGTATATATCAATACATATATGTATATATATATTATATATATATATATATATATATATCAATACATATATGTATGTATATATATATATATATCGATGTATATATGTCTGCATGTATGTATATTTGTCAATGCTTATATGTATGTATATATATATTATATATATATATATATATGTGTGTGTATATATATATATATTATATATATATAATATATATATATATATATATATGTATTTACATTGACGATATGTGTCTGTGTTTCTATATGTATATCAATCTACCTTTATAAACATATATATATGTATATATATGTAAGTATATGTGTGTCTTTGCTTCTGTTTACCATCTTTGTCTCTCAGTTTTTATGTCAGAGAGACTGACTCCGTTTTGCCTTTTTGCTATCTTTCCTTCACATTTCGTTATTTGTTTGAAACAAACAGAAAAAAAACCCCAACAAAAATGGTTAAATTTGTCAATCTCTCTCTCTGTTCAAACCTTTGTCTTTCGTGTCTCCTACTCTACTTAAAAAGCTTTCGGGGGTCTGACACTAGAAAACATTACATAGAACTAGGTTGGCTTAAGAATGATAATATTAATGAATTCAAATTTCATTTTTTGACGAAACTCTAATATAACAACTCTTGTCTGCGACGACAGGGAATCGTCAACACAAACTGCAACTAACCGTTATTTTCACACCAATAATGTGTGTGTCTGTGTATATAATATAAATATATATATATATAATATATATATATGTGTGTAGTGTATATATGTGTGTCTACAAACATGTATGTATTTTATGACTGTTTACTTTATCCTCTGTTTCTCTGTTTGAGACTTGTACATTGCTTATGGTTGTATCTTGTTTCTTGTTAACGAAAAAAAATGTTCGAGTTTGTCTTTTTCTCTCTCTCTCTCTCTCTCTTTCTTTACTCTTTTTTTTTTTTTTTTCTTTCCGTTTCTCTTTTTAGCACCCCCCCCACTTCATCAACTGTACTTCAGTTTTCCTTAGGATTATATATATATATATATATATATATATCACCGTGACCGACCAGGCTATCAGATGTTGCTACACATCGCTGGTCACAATGCGCTTCGCATTGTTTTAGCCTTCAAATGACGCCACCCCGCTGGCTAAGCGAGCAGGCCAATATATATATATATATGTATATATATATATATATATGTGTGTGTGTATAGATGTTGTGTTTAATTAAACATGTAGCTATATGTACATGGATTGAATCAAATTTCATTGTCTTCGTGGGGGTCTCTGGGGGAACAAGATCGCCCCTAGATTGTGAAAAAGCAACGACACAAAAACAAATTTAAAATAAACAAATACCCTACACCCGAAAATTAAACCAGAAAATATAAAAACAACAAAAGTAAATGATGGATGTGTTCGTGCGTATATCTATCTATCTATCTATCTATCTATCTATCTATCTATCTATCTATCTATCTATCTATCTATCGATATATTTTCTTTTTCGTTTATATATCTCTGTTGTTGTTTTAGCTCCTGTGATATTTTGGTTATCAAAGGATCCTCAATTTGATGGGGGAAAGATGGTCATCGTAGGATTCGCTGGACAACCTTGCCCGAACACACCTGCGCTCAAAGTCATATCAACTGTGACCATCCTGTCTTATGATTATGTGTTTTGGACTACATAATTTAGTAGGGTGTGATTCGAGGACGTTTGATTGCTGTTACATATATACCAAATCAAGTCACCACCACGTAGAAGCCTCCCCCCGCTTTTTTTTAACCCCTAGGAAGACTGGCTGAAACTGTATAATTTTGGAAAAAATAAACAGTGAAAAGTGCTTTCGTAGGATAGAAACATGTTTAGATTAACGGTTGATGTGGTTAACAGTGCAACATCTGCCTGGTATGAGACCTGTTAGAAGTCGCAGCCAAATCTCACTCGAATAACAAACAGCTACCATCATAAATGAGGACATTTTGTTTTTGTGTAAATGTAATGACGATGGGGGTTGCCTTAAAGGAAGAAAACGAGACGAGACGGTCTTCGCTTGAATGACTTTGATCACAGGTCGACTTGGACGCAGGGATGGGATAGTTACACGCGCGCACGTATTTGTGCATGCATGCATGGATGCAAATATATATATGTGTTTGTGTGTGCACACATTGTTTACATATATGCTCATATCTGCTTCTGTATGTATATACATCTTCACATATACATAAGTTGCAGGCACATGCATATTTACATACACATAGAGACATGTGTGTGTGTATATATATATATATATATATATATATGTGTGTGTGTGTGTATATAATCCGAGGTCTACAGTATTATATATCCATCACTGTCGATCTTACCACTTGGTTTCGCGCTAGGAGTACAACGGAATGTTAGGTATATACATGTATGTCTGTACACACACACACACACGCTTTGCTGTTTGCTTTAGTATGATTTCTACGGCTTGATGCCCCCCCCCCCAATACAGGAACGGCATCCAGCCATAGAGAGTATACTAAAGCAGACAGTAGAGATTGGTGCAGAATTCTGGCTTGCTAGCTCTTGTCAAACAGTCTAACCCCTGCCAGCTTGGAAAAGCGGACGTTAAATGATGACGATACACACAAACACACGCACATTTTATATCCAGTGCTAGTAGGGTGCTAAGAGCACCATCCGAGTGTGATCGTTGCCAGAGTGGCTCACTGGCTTCCGTGCCGGTGGCATGTAAGAGGCACCATTCGAGTGTGATCGTTACCAGTATCTGTGCTGTTGGCATGTGTAAAAAATTCTAGCGAGGTCGTTGCCAGTACCGCCTGAGTGGCCCCAAAAATTCGAGCGAGGTCATTGACAGTACCACCTGATTGGCCCATGTGTAAAAATTCGAGCAAGGTCGTTGCAAGTACCACCTGACTGGCCCCCGTGCCAGTGGCACGTAAAAGCACCCACTACACTCTTGGGGTGGTTGGTTTTAGGAAGGGCATCCAGCTGTAGAAACTCTGCCAGATCAAGACTGGAGCTTGGTGCAGCCATCTGGTTCGCTAGCCCTCAGTCAAACCGTCCAACCCATGCTAGCATGGAAAGCGGACGTTAAACGATGATGATGATATATATATATATATATATATATATATATATATTCCCTTGTCATTTCTAAGCTGGCATGGGTTAGACTAACAAGAGCTGGTTAGGTAGAGAGCTGCACCAAGCTCCATTGCTTTAGTCTGGTTTCTGTGAGCGGACGCCCTTCGTAATACCAACCGCTTTACAGCATGTACTGGGTGGTTTTGATGTCGCCCCAGCTCTGGTGCTTTAGCAGGGTTGCCGAATTACTTGCGAGGTGAAGACCTCTCAGTTGGGAGGAGTGTGGTGTGGGGGGTGGAACCGGGTGGGGAGTGACTGTGTGCAAGGTTACAGTATAATAGAGAGATATAGTTGTTTTACATTAGAAGAGGTACTTGGCTACCCTTGTAGGAAAAGAAAGAGAAAGAAATAGATGTTGTTGGAGATGCATCAGGACCTACCCATAGGGAAGAGTGGATGGGGAGAGTATGAGTGGTACAGAAGGGCTCGCAGGGTGTGTTCCTTAAAAGTGTAAGGGGAGATGTATGGTGATGGAGAGAAGGTGACTAGCAAGTATGGTAGATATATGAGGGTAGGTAGTGTGTGCAGGTAGGCACATGAGAGAAAGTGAAAGGGTCTGCAGTGGTTGGTGGTCATGGGTGGTGAAATGGGGAGGTGTTGGGAAGATGGGTTGTGGGGGAGTTTTGACAGAGGACAGATATGTTTTATGTGTATGTACATATATATTCTTTTACTTGTTTGTCATTTGACTGCGACCATGCAGGAGCACCACCTTTAGTTGAACAAATGGACCCCAGGACTTATTCTTTGTAAGCATAGTATTTATTCTATCAAACTCTTTTGCTCAACTGCTAAGTTACGGGGATGTAAACACTAGCATCAGTTGTCAAGTGATGATGGTGGAGGGACAAACACAGAGACGCAAACATATGCACACACACACACACACACACACACATATAAAGGGTAAAGACCTCCTTTGGTCATGAATGATCATGGGATTGAAACCTAGAAAGTTTCCCTCTGAGGGACAAATCTAGGCAAGGTTGTTTTTATGGAAGATCAGCAGTCGCCTATGCATACCAGCCTCTCCTCTCCATTCCACTGATGTTATCCAAGGGAAAGGCAAAGGGGCTAATACAACTTGACACCAGTGACTTCGCAACTCATTTCTACAGCTGAGCGAACTGGAGCTACGTGAACTAAAGTGCCTTGCTCAAGAACATAACATACAGACTGGTCAGGGAATCAAACTCACTACCTCGTGATTTTGAGCCGAATGCCCTAACCACTGAGCCATGCATCTTCACTATATATATATATATCTGTATATATATATATATATATATATATATATATGTACTTACTTTGCTGTTCCATCTGCGCAGACCGACCACCTGAGAGTTCGGAGAGGTCCTCCTTTATCGTCGTTGCCCAGGTCTTCAGCTGTCCACCCGTGCGTTTGCGCCAGTTGGGAAGTGGAGGTGGGAGGAGGACATCACGAATCAGCTCACCCTCTTTTATACCCACGTGTGTGATACAAACTATCCCACAGCATGGATGGATGGATGGATATAGGTCGTGGCACATTGCTATAAAGGACATGTCTGTATGTATGGATGGCCATGATTTTACTTGATATATCTTCCTAAGCACAACAAATAGTCAGAAGTCTCAGTCCCATGTCATCTCCTCTGTAGTTTGGAGGCATCTACTATAGCTGCGTTGCTGTGTCTGCCATTTGTTAGTGATTCCCTTTGCACCACTTGGGGGACAACCTCCCGTCCCATGGGTTTGGGTAGTTATTACTGATGAGGGTTTTATGAGGCTGGAGTGCAAATCCTATCTCAGCCCCTTTTAGTCACCCTTTTATGACATGCAGGTGAAATGTTGGGTATGTTCCTTGACATGCCAGTCCCCCCACAACACTCCTCTGTAAAATTCAACATCTGAAGATCATTTCTCACCAATCTGTCCCATGTCTTCCTATTTAGCTCACCATGTGAATGTATGTGCACCGAACCGCACATGTGCATATGCTTACATCTTTGTGGATTCTCGTATGAGCAAGAGTACATGTGCCATACAACCTGCGTAAGGGTGTTTCCACATCCATGTCTGTTAACGGTTATATTTAATACTTTTCTTGCTGTATTGCATGTTCATTTCTTTGTGGCATTTGTTATTTCATTACTGATCTTCCATATAAATGAAGGTAGATCTGTTAATTTGCTGCTTTTCTTTACACAAATTGAGAAGATACTTTGTGGAACTGTTATTTTAATGAGTTGTATCTATTTATCTCTTGAAGAGACACATCTGCACCATTGGATGCTCCTGAACCAGTTAAGAATCCTACTCATTAGGGATTGATGCTAGCTGATGGGTTGAAACAATCCTAGTGATTAATTAAAATTCTCGTATCTTCCATCTTCTGTCTCTCATTAACCAAATGCATAACGAGCACTGTGAAAGTGATCGTGCTTTACCAGTAAGCCACCATGTATAAACCATTTGTTTTATTACCTAATATATATATATATATATATATATATATATATATATATATATAGATCATCATCATCATCGTTTAACATCTGTTTTCCATGCTAGCATGGGCTGGACGGTTTGACCGAGGTCTGGGAAGCCAGGAGGCTGCACCAGTCTCCAGTCTGATCTAACCCAACATAGATTAGGGTTCAGATTTAGAGCTAGGACTTGGGAAGTATGAATCAGTTTGGGAAAGGAAGATATAGAAGCGTAAAAATCCATCAAAGAATCAGAAATTTAGAGAAATTCTTGGTGAAGCATTTGGCAAAAGAAGGGAGGCAGACATATATAAACTCATAGCAAAGAGGGCAACTGGAGGCTCCTGTACAACAACCTGCTGAGGGCCAGAGAACAAACTTGTAGTCGGTGTAAGGGTCCAGCTAGATGGAAGGTGATCTGGTGGTGGGACAGTGAGGTAGACAGAACCATAAAAACAAACAAACAAAGTTGTAAATCATGGTGGATGACCTCCTGACAAATTGGAGAACCTCCTGCTTCACTGTCTACTTTGGCATGGTTTCTACAATTCGATACTCTTCCTAATACCAGCCAATTTACCTAGTGTACTGAGTGCTCTTTTGTGGTTTTACTGCTAGTGAAGGTCACCTCATAACCTACAGGGCTATGGGCCTAAAGTGGAAGTAAATGTTGGCATGTGCAAAACTCAAGTCAAATGATGCATGTTGTCATTTGTGCTGCCAATCCCATGCTTCCCCCAGCAGCTTGGTTAAGAGTTGTGGTTGATATCCACGTCCCTGCTTGAGTCATTGAATATCTAATGGGAAGAACTTGCTGCAGTGTTGTCTGCTGAAGTAAAGCCATTGGTTGTTTTTTCTAGTGGCAAGGGTACCAGGCATGGATGGCATTCCACTGGAGACCATAAAGTTTGAAAAGAGCATCTTGTATGATCAGCACAGGCAAGTGGAGGCGCAGTGGCCCATTGGTTAAGGCAGTGGACTCACAGTCGGAGGATCGCAGTTTCGATTCCCAGACCAGGCGTTGTGTGTGTTTATTGAGCGAAAACACCTAAAGCTCCACGAGGCTCTGGCAGGGGGTGGTGGCGACCCCTGTTGTACTCTTTCGCTCCAACTTTCTCTCACTCTTTCTTCCTGTTTCTTGTCCCCGACTTCCTACGCAAGCGCTGAGCCTGGATGCGCATTCATCCATCCGTCGACGCTCTCGGTGTCGGGGGTTGACCTGCTTTCTCTTCTGCGGGTCTTACGAATAGCAAAGGACCACGTTTCGGACTTCTCCCACTAATGGGACGAAGACCACTTTGCTCAACAAACAAACAATCAGCTATAGGGCCAGTGCTGGAAAGGAGGCGCAGTTCCACAGGATATGAGAGACTGCAGTATTGTACTCAGTACAAGAAGAGAGGATATAGGAATGATTTCATCAAGCACAGAGGAATTTTATTTTTATTTATGATAGGGGACCAAGACTCCTGGTGGTTTGCTGTGCTTGAAAAGACATATTAAGCTAAGTAAAAATGTGGTCACCCTTGCATACAGGATCGTCCCCTGCAACCCCCTCCAGCTGAGCATCCCTAATCTTGCTGGCTCTTAAGTGTTGGTGCCACGTAAAAAGTACCTGGGTTGGTGCTGCTTAAAAGCACCCAACACACTCTGTAAAGCGGTTGGCATTAGAAAGGGCATCCAGCCATATGAACCATGCCAAAACAGACACGGAGCATGAACAACCCTTCAACTGATCAGCTCCTGTCAAACTGTCCAATGAAGGTCTTTGCAGATTGCAGAAAATCACTGAAAGGGCATTCCTTGAGTCTCAGTTTGACTTCAGGCCATTCCACAATTCACATGTTTTTTCTCCCTACAACAATAAGAAAAATGCTTAGAGCAAACACAACAACTTTATATTGCTTTCATTGCTCTCAAGAAGGCCCCTGACCATGTGAGTAGAGATGGTGACATATATGTGGTAAAACACACAAAAAGTAAGCGAAACACAGGTACGTGAGTGAGTTGTAGGCAGATTTACTTCTGCCTTTATAGTGCGTAAAGAAAACGGTGTTGTAGGACGTGTACTACAGCAGTCCTATATGTAGCTTAAATACTGAGATTGAAAAGCAGGGGCGAATTATGCCGACCTAATCTACAAAAAAGTAAAATATTTTGGGTTTTATGCAGAGTAATCAGAGTAACCTTCAAAATTTTATTGAATTAGGTCCATATTTTGCCATAACTGGAAAATGTTGCTAGTGATCTATTTAATTCAAGGTAGGCACTGCCTATCTAGGTGGCATGTCCCTGGTGTAATATATATATGTAGAAGCATCTGTTAATCTCTCAAGTTCCTGCATCTTGTTTTAGTTTTGTTGGTAGAACAGCATCTGTTGTGACTGTAGACACCAAAATGTGAGTAACCATCTTGGGTGCACTGGCTACGCATGAGGGCTCTGCTTGTCAGTTTTCTCTTGGTACAGTTTCTTCATTAAATTTGCTCTTCTGTATTGTCTGCCTCTCCTCATGTCTTTTTAAACCCTTCTCTAGTTGTAGTCTTCAGCAGGAGTGATCATCAGCAATGTCCTGCTTTTTAATATTCATTTAAAGGGCAATGAAGATGAGGTCGTCTTGTGTTCTCTTACTGGAGGCCAGTTCACCATATAGCAGGTCTTTTAGGACCTTCCCATCAGGCATGTTGTTTATATGGCCTAGCCAGCAGAAAGCTCTTTGTGGCAGTAGGATGAGAAGGTTGGGTCTCTGCATGTGACTTGGTCAGTCCACTTGATGTTCAGAATGTGTTTCAGGTTGCATATGTGGAAGATATTAAGACCTTGCTCCTCCATCATCATCATCGTCATTTAATGTCCACTTTCCATGCTGGCATGTGTTGGACGGTTTGACTGAGGACTGGCAAACCAGAAGGCTGCACCAGGCTCTGGTCTGAACTGGTAAGGTTTCTTACAGCTGGATGCCCTTCTTAACACCAACCACTCCAAGAGATATTCCAGGTCTCTCTGTTGTAAAGCAATGTGCTGAGAACATAAACTCTGTCGACTGCAACCTTGATGTGTACTGTGGAGGAGGATACTCTGAAAGTATAGTTGCCTAACAAAGAGCAGGATGGAGACAATTCAGAGAACCATTACTTCTGTTGATAACAAAAGCTCTGTCTCTCTCTCTCTCTCTCTGTCGAAGTGAAAGGCAGATTGAATGATGCTTATGTATGAATAGCAATGTTAGATGCTAGTGAGACATGGACCCTGAATGCAGAGGACGTGTGAAGACAAAAGAGAAATGAAATTAGTGTGCATATTTGACAAAGTAGAAATTTGTTGAGAGAAAAACTAGGTATTATAGGATGGTAGAGTAGGATATAGCCTTGTCACCCTTATTGGTTAATCAGGTTATTCAGGAAGGTGCCCTACCCAATGACTGGAGAAGTAACATTATAGTCAGCTCAAGGGTAAAGACGATACCTTACTTAGAAATAATTACAGAGGTATCAAATTGCTGGACCAGATCATGAAAGTTACTGAGAGAGTTATAGCCTGGTCGAATTAGGAACAGAATCAGTCTGTATGTGATGTACCTCCTTCAGGTAAATGGCCCTGCTCAATATGTGGGATAGGTATTGACAGGAACCCCATACGATGTACCCAGGGCAAATTATGGACGGAATTACAGGAAGGTTAACAAAACAAGTAGTGCTTATGTGTAAAGGATGTGCAGGAGCAATGAACACTAAAGACCCATGGCTAACAAATTTTCTCAAATGCCTTGTAGGCTTCCTGGAGGTGTAGTTTCTCTTACCTGAGTGACCTAATTTGCAGTGGAGGAGGATGTTCTTAAAGTGTAGTTGCTAGAATAAGAATGGGATGGAGAAAGTTCAGAGAACTATTAGGCCTCTGTTGGCAACAAAAGGCTTCTCTGAGTGAAAGGCAGATTGTATGATGCTTGTTTACAAACAGTTACACTACATGGTAGAGATGTGGAACCTGAATGCAGAGGACATGTGAAGGCTAGAGAGTAATGAAGCTAGCATGCTTTGTTGGATATGCAATGTAAAAAGCACCATCCGATTGTGGTCGTTGCCAGCCTCGCCTGGCGCCCGTACCGGTGGCACGTAAAAAGCACCATCCGACTGTGGCCGTTTGCCAGCCCCGTCTGGCACCTGTTCCGGTGGCACGTAAAAAGCACCCACTACACTCACGGAGTCGTTGGCATTAGGAAGGGAATCCAGCTGTAGAAACCTTGCCAGATCAGACTGGGCCTGGTGCAGCCTTCTGGCTTCCCAGACCCCAGTTGAACCGTCCAACCCATGCTAGAATGGAAAGCGGACGTTAAACGATGATGATGATTATGATGAGTGTGCATGTATGACAGTGCTAATGTAGTGAGAGAAAAGTTATGTGCAAGAGAGAAGACTGCACTGGTTTAGTTATGGAATGCATATCAGCGAGGACAGCTGCACGAAATAGTGCTGGTCACTTAAAGTAGATGGAACTAAAGTAGATGCAGATGTAGCGGTATAGGAAGGGTAGCTATATGAGAGGGTGGGGTGGCAGAGATGGAGTGCCCTAGGAGTAATAGCTGATTCAAGATGTTCAGATGAAGCATGGCAGAAGAGGGGGAAGAATAGCTGGGGGCACATGGGAAGGAAGGAAGACATGAACCTGAGGTACAAAGGGTTAGGGGATATAATGTGTCAGGGAGGGATGGTTGTTGGGGAAGGGTTGGTGGGTAGGGAGATGAGATGCATTGAGTGTCTTCTGGGGTCTCTCTCTCTCCCTTAAGTTCCATCAGTTTTAAGTGATTGTCACATTATACAGCTGTTTTCATCCATACACGTCACATGACCATACCAGCAGAATTTTCTCTTACACGCCGTATGTATATTTATATGTGTGTGTGTATGTTTATATGGGTGTGTTTAAATATATGGGTGTGTAAGTACATGTGTATGCATATATATAAACAAAAAAAAATTTCAAAGTAGATATTTTGAATAGCAATGAATCTTCTACAGAACAATATATATATATATATACTCTTTACTCTTTTACTTGTTTCTGTCATTTGACTGCGGCCATGCTGGAGCACCGCCTTTAGTCGAGCAAATCGACCCCGGGACTTATTCTTTGTAAGCCCAGTACTTATTCTATCGGTCTCTTTTGCCGAACCGCAAAGTGACGGGGACGTAAACACACCAGCATCGGTTGTCAAGCAATGCTAGGGGGACAAACACAGACACACAAACATATACACACACACACTTATATATATATATATACATATATACGACAGGCTTCTTTCAGTTTCCGTCTACCAAATCCACTCACAAGGCATTGGTCGGCCCGGGGCTATAGCAGAAGACACTTGCCCAAGATGCCGTGCAGTGGGACTGAACCCGGAACCATGTGGTTGGTTAGCAAGCTGCTTACCACACAGCCACTCCTGCGCCTATATATATAATAGTAAATGTTTTGAAGAGTGTAACCAAGAAATGTTATATTTAGAATTCCATTCATCTTTTGCATTCATTTTGTTCGACTGATTGTTAATTCTCTTTTTATTATTTGCCAAAAAGAAAACTATCTCTGTTTCAGTTTATTTAAAACCCATTAATCTCTTTATTTTTACGTGTTTTGTTTGAATATTTTAATACATCCAGTGAAGACTTAACCAGTACAAATAGGTCATGTTGAATGGGTTTAGAAAAAAAGATTTTTATTTACAAATAACTCTAGGAAAAACATTAGCAACCTTTCTAGCGTTTTGCTAGTAATTTAACCTTGTTTATATATACATACATACATACGTGTAGCGTGTATGTACATTTACGATTGTAGATTTTTGTGTATGTTTTATTTATAGTAACTATGTGTATGAGTGTGTGTGTGTATACACATGAATATATTTGTGGACATTATATAATTATATAATTATATATATATATAATCTTTTCTACTATAGGCACAAGGCTTGAAATTTGGGGGAGGAGAATAGTCAATTAGATCGACCCCAGTACTCAACTAGTACTTAATTTATCAACCCCGAAAGGATGAAAGGCAAAGTCGACCTCGGTGGAATTTGAACTCCAAACATAGTGGCAGACAAAATATGGCTAAGCATTTTGCCTGGCATGCTAATGATTCTGCCAGCTTGCTGCCTTAATATGTCCACATTTCTCATTGGCATGGGTTGGTCAGGTTCACTGATGCATTGTATTATAGGCAGATACCCACTTTGTTACATAATTTTGCTTCATAACAAGCAGGAATATGATGTACATATTCCCAAACTGGGATGTACCTGATCAATCATCATCATCATCATCATCATCATCATTTAACGTCCGCTTTCCATGCTAGCATGGGTTGGACGGTTCAACTGGGGTCTGGGGAGCCCGAAGGCTGCACCAGGCCAGTCAGATCTGGCAGTGTTTCTACAGCTGGATGCCCTTCCTAACACCAACCACTCCGAGAGTGTAGTGGGTGATTTTATGTGCCACCGACACAGGTGCCAGACGAGGCTGGCGAACGGCCACGCTTGGATGGTGTTTTTATGTGCCACCGACACAGGTGCCAGACGAAGCTGGCGAACGGCCACGCTCGGATGGTGTTTTTATGTGCCACCGACACAGGTGCCAGACAAGGCTAGCAGACGACCACGCTCGGATGGTGTTTTTATGTGCCACCGACACAGGTGCCAGACGAGGCTGGCGAACGGCCACGCTCGGATGGTGTTTTTATGTGCCACCGACACAGGTGCCAGACAAGGCTAGCAGACGACCACGCTCGGATGGTGTTTTTTTATGTGCCACCGACACAGGTGCCAGACGAGGCTGGCGAACGGCCATGCTCGGATGGTGTTTTTATGTGCCACCGACACAGGTGCCAGACAAGGCTAGCAGACGACCACGCTCGGATGGTGGTTTTTATGTGCCACCGACACACGAGCCAGATTAGGCTGGCGATCGGCCACGATTGGATGGTGATTGTTACGTGCCCACAGCATGGAGGCCAGTCGGTGCGGTACTGGCTATTTGTTAAATCCTTTAGCATTTGAGCCAGCCATATCCAGCCCAAATATTCGACCTGTTTTATGTTCAAACTGACCTGATTCAGCCTCTCACACCTTCCCTACAATGTCATTCAAAAAACTATACAATGACCTCATTGAAATCTTGAAGCTTCAAGGTAATCAATCCATGATTAATTCAAAACAATGTGAATAAATGATTACATTTGATAAAATAATCTGAATGCTAAATATATATAGTTTTATCTTTTAATGGGTTCAATCATTAGACTGTGGCAATGCTGGGGCAATGCCTTGAAGTTTAATCTAATCAATTGACCACTACATTTTTTTCTTAAGCCTGGCACTTATTCTATCAGTTTATTTTGCTGAACTGCTAAGTTATGGGGTTGTGAACATGTCAACACTAGTTGTCAAGCGGCAGTGGTGGACAAACTCAAACATAAAAAGATGCACACACACACACACACAGAGTGGGATTCTTTCAGTTTCTGTTCACCAAATCCTCTCACAAGGCTTTGGTTGGCCTCAGGCTATAGTAGAAGACACTTGCTCAAGGTGTCATGTAGTGGGACTGAACCAGGAACCATGTGGTTAGGAAGTGAACTTCTTACCACATGGCCACACCTGCGCCTATAATCATGCGTGTGTCTGTGTAGTGTGTTTACTTATAAGCGTTTATATACCTATGTGTTTACTTTTTTTTATTTATGATAAATATATTTATATATCAAGATACATCTATGGTTTTATGTGTGTACGTGTATGTGTGGTGTATATATATATATGTGTATATATATATATATATATATATGAAGGCGCATGGCTCAGTGGTTAGAGCGTCGAGCTTACGATCGTGAGGTTGTGAGCTCGAATCCTGGACTGGGCTGCGTGTTGTGTTCTTGAGCAAGGCACTTTATTTCATGTTGCTCCAGTTCACTCAGCTGTAGAAATGAGTTACGACGTCACTGGTGCCAAGCTGTATCGACCTTTGTCTTTCCTTTGGATGACATCAGTGGCGTGGAGAGGGGAGGCTGGTATGCATGGGCGACTGCTGGTCTTCCATAAACAACCTTGCCCGGACTTGTGTCTAGGAGGGTAACTTTCTAGGTGCAATCCCATGGTCATTCATGACCGAAGGGGGTCTTTACCCTATATATATATATATATATATTATATATATATATATATATATATATATAGTCCACTCTGCTGAGTGGTTGGTGTTAGGAAGGGCATCCAGCTGTAAAACTCGTGCCAAAATAGTCACTGAAGTCCGGTGCAGGCATTGGCCTGGCTGGCTCTTGTAGTACCATCCCACCCACTCTAGCATGGAATGCGGACGTTAAATGATGATGATGATATATCTTTCTATATATGTATATATATATGTCATTTGACTGTGGCCATGCTGGAGCACTGCCTTCTAGTCAAACAAATCGACCCCAGAGCTTATTGTTTATAAGCCTAGTACTTATTCTGTCCGTCTCTTTTGCTGAACCACTAAGTTACGGGGATGTAAACACAACATTGGTTGTCAAGCAATGGTGAGGGAACAAGCACACACACAAACACTCACATAAATACTTACACACACACACACACACATGACAGGCTTCTTTCAGTTTCTGTCTACCAAATCCACTCACATGACTTTAGTTGGCCTGAGACTATAGTAGAAGACCTTTGTCCAAGGTGCCATGCAATGGGACTGAACCCAGAACCATATGGTTGGGAAGCAAGCTTCTTACCACACAGCCACACCTGCACCTATATATACATATATATATATAGTATCTGAGATGTAGTTAAATTTTACCCTGATGAAGCAGCACTGGTAATTAACACTATGATGCTCACCAATATGCATAATTTGCAGTGTGCATCAGCTTGCAGTGGAAATGCATGTAGGTACTGACAAAGAAAGATGTGATTAACCGAATAACAAAACCTGGATATGTAAATCTCTGTTCCCCTGATATTTATTAATATATGTATATATATATATATATATATACATATTTATTTGTAATGCTGACCTGTATACCTATATATAGCATGAGAGGTCTTTGTCTTGTGGGCTTGCAGGTGCTGGTTCCATGTAAAAAGCATCCAGTTTGGTGTTGTCCTGTAGAAAGCACTCATGCTGGTGTCACATAAGGGACACCTGTGCTGGTGTCATGTAAGGGGTACCTGTGCCGGTGTCATGTAAGGGGTGCCGGTGTCATGTAAGGGGTACCTGTGCCGGTGTCATGTAAGGGATACCCGTGCCGATGTCATGTAAGGGATACCCATGCCGGTGTCATGTAAGGGATACTGTGCCGGTGTCATGTAAGGGGTACCCGTGCCGATGTCATGTAAGGGGTACCCGTGCCGATGTCATGTAAGGAGTACCCGTGCCGATGTCATGTGAAAAGGCACCCATGCTGGTGTCACACAGGAAAGCACTTGTGTCAGAAGTATTTTATTGACTTTTGAAGGGTGAACGACGAAGTAGATCTAGTAGGGCTTGAATGTGGAATGTACTACATGATATGTTTTGCTTGATGCCAGAATGGATAGAGCTTCAATCTGCCATGTTTAGTTGGCAACTTGTTTACATATTTCTCTTGTAAATATTGCTCCATTCACATACTGTTTATGCTGGCACACACCCAGAAAAATTAGAACTTTCATAACATAATGCTGATGTTTAAATTAACAAAACCCAAACCAAATGTAGGTGTTTAACCTGAGAAGCACTAAGTTAGAATTTGAAATTTTATAATTTAAACATTTATTAGAATTTCAGTTCTTGGAATCGATATATTCCTCTAGACAAGCCAATCAACAATCATATGTCAAAATCAATTTAATTATTAATCAGTTTAATTATTGAGCATTCTATGATAATTGCATCTGTGTAATTTCAGTGATGGACCATCATTTGGTGTTATTGTTTCCTGACTTTCTAAACATACCTGGACGTGATTGACAGAAAAGTCTTTTTTTATCTCTCTTCGAGGGTGACCCCACACAGATTGCACATGCACGGCAAGGGGAGCCCTTTTCATGCAGCATGTCATACAAGGCATGGCTCATCGTCATCGGGGCCACATCATGAGCCACAGTTTACTCACGACTGGTTCAGAAGCACCAGTTGGTTTTTGTCTCCAAGGGGTTAATCTATAATCTCCTAATTTACTGATTAATATCATCTGATAATTGTTTATTTTTGTATATCGTCATTATTTGTTAGCATGATAAATATAGGTTAGATCGTATTATACTTTTTCTTCAGTAGTAACAGTTTAGTTCAAAAGTCAAGTAAGCCAATCCATGACGTTAGAGTGCAGCTCACATCTGTGGAGGTAGTACGGGTGGTGGTGGTACACACACACACACATTCGATACAAAATAGCTCTCAGAGATGCTGTTTCTTCTTCTCTCTGCTACCTCTTCTTTCACTACCATCATGGTATTTGCCTCTGTGAACTGTCATATTTTCCGATATGCAAGTTGATGCAGGATATTGTGTAAACGTGCAAATGTCATCACTACCTTTCCAAACCTCGTTGCGTTTCACATGGAATTTTTGGTCCTCCAAAGCCATCTTGCTGTATAAGTTGACCTATATCGTTTTTGGCTGTGAATTTTGATCTACAAAAATTTGACCTGTATGCTGGAAAATATAGAATATCCTCTTCACCTGGGCCCTTTTTTCTCGCATGTTCCTTCCTCCTGTTACTAGTCTTCCAGAATCAAAGTTCACTGGTGGAGTTTCATTTTTTCTGTTTTTTTTTTTTTCATTACAATGGACCCCTGCAGCAGATGTTTAACTTGAACATCTCAACTGCACAAATTTCACCAATCTAGGGCTGTAACCTATAAAGGGTGTTTCTTCTCCTCCTCTTATAAAATATATGGAAGGGTCACTTGTTCATCCTTTTCCTAAAACCATCATCATTTAACATTTGTGTTCCATGCTAATACGGGTTGGATGGTTTGATAGGATCTGATTAGCCTGAGGGTAGAGCTGGTCTCCATTGACTGCTTTGGCAAGGCTTCTACAGCTGGATACCCTTTCTAATACCTACCACTTTATAGGGAGCACTGGATGCATTTTTTTTTTTGTGGAACCAGCACTAGTGGGGCCACCAAATATCTTGCAAAATAAGACCCCTTGTCAGAGTAGGGATACAATGTTTAGGGAAGTGGCTTTGTGCCGGAAGCTAAAGTAGGAAAGGGAGACTGAAAGAGGTGTCTTACTGTAGAGGAGACATATGGCCACCCCAGCAAGAAAGGGAGTAAGGATGGTGGAGATAAGGTATCAAGGTGTACCCCTCAAGGCACAGGGAGTTAGGTAGAGAGAATATTTATAGAATTCCTTCAATGAAAATAACTTATATAAGTGTATATTGTAAGTACACGTGGTAAATTCTAAATCTGGTTATTTCAGAGAATAAACGAATGGGCAAACTGATTATAGTATCAGATGGGTTACTTTATGATGTATGTTCTAGTTCTTTGTGTTTGAGTTCAAATTTCACCTTAGCCACTTTAGATGGTAGACTTAATCCATCACCCTACTTAACTGCCACCATATTTGTTTTGAGTTGCTTTGTGTTTCTTTCAATTAATTAAAAATATAAGAAAGTATTTAGTAAAATAACTTATCATTAAGCTGATGTTAGAAACATAAATTGTGACTAAGGTTTGGTGGAAGATTTTAATTCAGAACTTATGAAAATCAGACATTTGTACTACAAAGCGAGAGGCAGTTTCAGCTGGGTTGATATAAAAAGGGTTAAATTAATCATTTGTTAACCCTTTTCTTACCATATTTCTGTTGAGATACTCTGTGTTTCTTTCAATTTTAAATATAACAAAGAATTTAGTAAAAATACTTAGTTATCATTAAGCTGGTGTTAGGAACATAAATTGTGACTAAAGTTTGGAAGATTTTAATTCAAAACTTTTGGAAACAAGACATTTGTACTTCAGAGCCAGAGGCAGTTTCAACCGGGTTGGCATCAAAAGGGTTAGCGCTATCATTGAGTCTTTGGGCACCTTTTAGCAGAGTCTGCTTTGTCCTAAGTGTATTTGCTGATAAAGAAGGCCGAAAAACTCCTTTCATTAGCTGATTAGTCTTATCATAGCTTTATATAACATCGTTATCTGGTCATTCTGGCACTTAGGGAATATAGAATATTTATGAAAATTTACCAGTCAATTACAGATAACCTGAAATTAGACATCATGTTCATTTGTTTTCATAATCTTTACCAAAGCTATCTTTCTTTGTATTTTACCATAACCATTATGTCTACAAAAGGAAAAAACCACTTGAAAATTTTCTGTTCTGCTATTATCCTTTATTGAAAAGACTTCATTAATGGTTAAGTCTAGTCCTACCTGAACTTTAGTTAAATCCCCCTGCTTTGAGAGTAGTTTTGTTTCCACCTTGTAGGATTTTTCTTGGAAGTCTCATTCATAGTTGTAATATGTAATAGACCATATCTCCTCTACCCCACCACCCATTTCTAACCATCTGTTGCCATTCCCTCACGCATTTATGAAGGCACCCAGTCTCTCTTTTTCTGTGACCCACAGTCTGTATCGTCCCTTACGCTCACCTTCCTGTACCTTGAGTTAACTCTGGAATTACATCTTACCATCTTCACAACTACTCCCATATAATGTGTGGCAGCCATGTATCATCCCTTAAGTTTGTCCCTCTATTGGCCTAAATCCACCTTGCACCCCACCAAATACTCTCTTCCCTTCCACTTCAGATGGGGGAGCTTTTTCTTTTTTTTCCTTTTCCTGTTTTCAAGTTACTTGGAAACCTCACCAGTGATGGTGGCATGAATAAAAGGCACCCAGTACACACTGTAAAGTGGTTAGTGTTAGGAAGGGTATCCAGCCATAGAAACCACACCGAAGCTAACATTGGAGCTCAACGCTGTCCTGCAGCTCTCCAGATCCTGGCAAACTGTCCAACCCTTACCAGCATGGAAAAAGGATGTTTGCTGATGATGATGAGATATTGTTTGTGTAGTATTGGCTCTGGGTGAGAGGTGGTGGGAAATTTTTGTGAATGAATTAAATGTTTGGGATGATATGTTGTTCATAAAATTATAATTTTCATCGAACTGGGTCCCATGGAGGCAATGGTGAATGATTGAGACCTTTGGCATTATGTCATGCTTGAGAAGAAGACTCATCAAAAACCAAGTAAAATTGTAATTGTGGCAGATACTGGTGTCACACAAATGGCATCCGTGCGGGTGGCATGCAAAAGTACTCATTACACTCTTGGGTTGGTTGGCATTAGGAAGGGCATCCAGCTGTAGAAGCCATGCCAAATCAGTCTGGAGTCTGGAGCAGTTTGCCAGCCCTGGTCAAACTGTCCAGCCCATGCCAGCTTGGACAACAGACATTAAATGATGATAATAGGAAAACTGTTTCTTGTTTATATCTATACTGTTTCATTCAGTTTGATTTTTTCATGTGTCATCAGACGCTTTGTGCCTCAATGTGTATATATTACAAGATTACATTAGTTTGGAATTGGCAACCTGCTATTTTAAAGACTAATAATAATGTATATTCAAAATAGATTTTAAAACTTTCAATTCTAAAGATGAAGATAATAGTTTGAAAAATTAATAATCTTAATTATAATCTTATAATTAAGGTTTTCTTTGGGTTCTACTTTGTATGCATCATCTCTTTATGTATTGATATCAATTCATCAATACTATCTCAATTATAAATCAACCATTAAAGCAATACCTGTGTTCTCTCATTGTCCAATCCAAGTAAGTTCTTTGTATCTAATTTGTCAATATTGTATTTTATGGCATACAAGCAAACTTGATATATTGTGGAATCAGGCTGATATTGTCACTATCTTTCCAAATTCTTCTGGATTTCACATAGAATTTTTGGCCCACTGATGTTGTCTTGGTGTATGTCAGCCTTTCCTTTTTTACGCTCTACATTTTGGTCTGCAAGAATTTTGCTTGTATGCCGAAAAATAAGAAAATGTTTTATCCATTCCAATTATAAGTATTCTTTAGACAGGTTTCCACATTATGGTTCTTGCATTGAGGTAGAAAGAAACACTGGTTCCTATACAGAAGCAATATTTATTTTGTTCGCATAAACTAGCCATTTGGTCTGTTCCTTAGAGCAGCAACCCCAACCTTTTTTATTTCGCACCATGAACCATTTTCAAGCAAGGCAATTTTCATTTGAAGCAGGGAATCACACACATAACAAATTGCAGTAAATTACATTATTTTAATTATTGAGTATATATATATAGGCGCAGGAGTGGCTGTGTGGTAAGTAGCTTGCTAACTAACCACATGGTTTCGGGTTCAGTCCCACTGCGTGGCATCTTGGGCGAGTGTCTTCTGCTATAGCCCCAGGCCAACCAATGCCTTGTGAGTGGATTTGGTAGACGGAAACTGAAAGAAGCCTGTCGTATATATGTATATATATATATATATATATATATATATGTATGTGTGTGTTTGTGTGTCTGTGTTTGTCCCCCTAGTATTGCTTGACAACCGATGCTGGTGTGTTTACGTCCCCGTCACTTAGCAGTTCGGCAAAAGAGACTGATAGAATAAGTACTGGGCTTACAAAGAATTAGTCCCGGGGTCGATTTGCTTGACTAAAGGCAGTGCTCCAGCATGGCCTCAGTCAAATGGCTGAAAAATGTAAAAGAGGAAAGAGATATAATACAGGCAGGTATGGATACCTGAAGGGAGGGCCTATATGCCTGCATGAACAGAGCTGATTTGGGAGCTGAACATTAACCATCTTAATCAGTCCTGAAAATTAATTAAATTTTCCTGAAAGATCATTGTCTGAAGTCAACCATAAGGTTCTTGTTCTTCATGGTTGACTAGTTGTTGCAGGATTTTTATAATAAAAGGTTCATCATTTTAGTTGAGAAAATTTTAGATTCTTTTACTTTTATCATATACTTGTTTCAGTCATTAGACTGCGGCCATGCTGGGGCTCCACTTTGAAGGATTTTAGTTGAACAAATTGACCCCACCACATAGGTATTTGTTTTTTTTAAAGTCTGGTACTTATTCCATCAGTCTCTCTCGCTGAACTGCTAAGTTATGGGAACGTAAACAAATCAACACTGGTTGTCAAGTATGTGTGTGTGACATGCATAGAGGCACACACACACATGGTAGGTTTCCACACAGTTTCCATCTACCAAATTCACTCACAAAGCATTGGTTGGCCTCGGGGCTATCACAGAAGACCCCCAAGGTGCTGTGCAGTGGGACTGAACCTGAAACCAGTTGGTTGCAGAGTGAGCCTCTTAATCACACAGCCATGCCTGCTGTTTGCTTTTATTTCTTTTTGTTTATTTATATCCATTCTTAAAAGACACACAGTTCCAAATTACTTTGTTGTAATCAGTTCAACGGGACTCTTCTTTTACCTGTTCTATAAACTAGGAAAAAGATGACAATGTATTAGCAAATACGATTGTTGTAAGACTGGTTTAGTCATTCATTTCCAGTGAATTTCATTCAATTGTCTCCGCAAACAGCTGCTTCGGTAAATTGAATCATCAAACAAAAGCTAATATCTGAACAATGTTGTATAATGTAATTTGTGTGACAAAACATCGAGTTTTTCTCTGTAATTAAATTTAAATCCAGTTTCTACGGCAATGAATAATGTTTTCTTACATGAGTATAATGCTTCTGACTTGTAAGATGTGAAATAGCGATATTTATATTATAAATAATCTGTTCTAATGTCTTGGAAGGTGCTCGGTGACCTTTTGTGCGCCATGTTAAAAAGCACCAGTGGTGGAATCATGTAGAAAGTGCTGGTGTCATGTGATAAATATGTGCTTCGTCACTGGTGGTTTTTTTTATAAAAAAAAAATCACCAGTGCTGGTGTCACATAAAGAAAAAAAGAAACACCAGTCTCACTTGTCAGTCATTGAAATGGTGCTTATTCTGGCTATGAGTTGTTTTCACTCTTATTTCTAGCAATACTGGTGCTGAATAGTGCCCACAGTTGCTTTAGTGATGTATGTATTTTTGCCTTTCGGTTGAAAATTGCTAACAAGCCACCCTTAGGTATATATATATATATATATACACACACACACACACACACACACACACACACACACACACATGTATACACACACAATGGGCATTTTTCAGTTTCTGTTTACCAAATCCACTCACAAGGCTTTGGTTGGCTCAAGGTTCTGTAGAAGACACTTGCCCAAGGTGTCACACAGTGGGACTGAACTTGGGACCACATGTTTGGAAAGCAAACTTCTCACCTCATAGCCATGTCTGAGCCTATATTATAAATCACAAATTATTAGTAGCATAGACTATCCATCTTGCTAGCATTAGGTAGGTGATAATATTCTGTGGAGACAAAATTAGTACATTTATGTGAAAGAAGTCTGTAGTCTATAGTCTCTAATTGGCAGACACTGATATAATCTGTAAAATAATTACCCAATGAGCAATGTGATGGTGGGGAGGTAGGTGGCTCCATTGGTCAAGGTTGACCATCTGCACATAGGCAGATGACTGGTCAACCTGGGTAAGATGTTTTTGAGGGAGACCGGTAGTTGGCCATAGAGAGGTAGGAGAGCAAATCTCTCTTCTCCACCCTAGGGCAAGTCAGTGTACTTGGGCTGATACAAGTTTGGCACCAGTATTGTTACAGACATTACTGCCAGAATGCAAAAAGACGGAACAGATATCTCAAAGGATCTTGGCCCACCAATCAACTTCCCTGCATAATTGCTTATTTATTGACCCTGAGTGGATGAAAGGTAAAGTTGATCTTAGATGGATTCAAACTCAGAAAATGAGAATGCTCTGAGGAATTCTATCCACCACGAAGAAGGAAATTTATCTTATTCAATAAACGGCAGATATTTGGTTTGGATCCTGTTTGTGATCTGTTTCTCTTTTCTGTCTTCCAAATTGGTGCTCAAAATGTCTAATCTGGTGTGATTGTTTAGTTCTGCATGAAGAGCCCAAATGACAGAAATAACCAAGAACTGAAACTGGCTTTCACACTACTTTGGCTAGAATTTATCTCCATTCTGCCACATTTACCTGTCTACCATTTGACTGTGATGTAATTGGAATTTCCTTAAGTTGCAAGAAAATGTCTCTGAAGATTTAGGTTTTAGTAGAATTTGATGATTTTGCTTAAATAATGGATGTTTTTGTTTACTGTCAGTAATGGATTCAAGCCAAATGTTTAAAATCATTTGGTTATAGGTTCAAACATGGCTGTGCAGTTAAGAAACTTGCTTTGGTTTCCACATTGTTTTAGGTTCAGCCCTACTGCGTGGCACCTTGGGCAAGTTTCTTATTTCTTTACTGCCCACAAGGAACTAAACATAGAAGGGACAAACAAAGACACACAAACGGATTAAGTCAGTTATATCGACCCCAGTGCGTAACTGGTACTTATTTAATTGACCCTGAAAGGATGTCGGCCTCAGCGGAATTTGAACTCAGAACGTAGCGGCAGACGAAATATCGCTAAGCATTTCGCTTGGCTTGCTAACGTTTCTGCCAGTTCACTGCCTTGGGCAAGTATCTCCTACTACAGCTCTGGGTCAGTCAATGCCTTGTGTCTGAATTTGGTAGATAGCAACTGTGGAAGTCTGTCATATATATATATCATCATCATCATCGTTTAACGTCTATATATATATATATATATATATATATATATATATATATATATATATATATATATAATGTGTGTTGACAATATGTGTCATGTCTACAGGAGATGTGGGTCCCTGTCCCATGGGCAGCCGGTGACTTTTTTCCATCCAAAAGGCTTTTCAACCTAATATTTACTTTCTGTAATTTATAGGTTTATGTGTGTGGTTCGGTATCTGCTGTTCCAAAAATGTACATACATGTATCTTTGTGTTTGTCCTTCCCACACTTGTCAACAAGTGTTGGTTTATTTACATCCATGTAACTAAGCAGTTCAACAAAAGACACTGATAGAATAAGTTCCAGATTTAAAAAAAAAAAAAAAAAATTCCTAGGGTTGATTTGTTCAGCTAAACCCTTCAAGGCTATTGCCCCAGCATGGCCACAGTCTAATGTCTGAAACGAACGAAAGATAAAGATGTAATGTGCTACATGTGAGGTTTATGGTGAAGACATTTAAGTTGTATTCTAGAAATGTCTTATTGTCTCTTTTATACTTTATTTTGTCGTCACCAAAGTATGGCTGTAGGTGTCTTGTTTCATTGCATTTGACTATTTTTTGATCAGCTTCTGGCAACCTACCAGCCTTGTTTATTTATCGCTGGTTCAAACCCTCCGTCTCCAACTCTTGTATACTTTTGTATTTATGCCAAAAACAAAACTGATTCCTTTACAGCTTTATTACAAAATATCACTTGTATTGTTTATTTTTTCTTTGGTTTGTTCTTCCTTTTCTTCTTCTTCTACTGCTTCATATATTTGTAGAATATCTAGCGCCGTCGCTTTGTCTTTTTTGCATCTCTATTTCGCACCGAGTTTCAATGATAACTCAATCTTTAAATAACAACCAATATAAGAAATGAATAATTTTGTATTCGATAAAAATCTTGTGAAACTCTATGCTTTTGTTGCTGCATGTTTGAACACTTGAAATTAAATTAGTTGCTAAATGCAATTATCAAATTCTGTTTTTTTATTAAGAGAACTTGAGACTCTGCATTTAAGGCTTATTTACGACTCTGATATTTTCATTTCTCTAATTTGTCTTTATGAAATTTAATAAATTAATAGGAAATCTTGCCAGCATTCATTTAATTTCCAAGATTCTCATTCATTCCAACCTTTCCGATATCTTCCCACTCACCCGATCCATCTCAACCTGTCCATGTTGGTTTACGTATTTAATATCGGAAATTTCTATTTTCTATTTTAATATGTATTTTTTTTTCATAGGAATTATAACTCAAGGGGAAAATTCCCTCGTAGCTTTGTGTAAGAACGTTTCTGATAAGTTGTCTTCTAAACAGCAGCAGCTTAAACTAGCTGTAGATATGACTTTTAAATAAATCAATAGAGATGCTGTTAGTCTAATGTTGCTAGAAATAGGTTCAGCAAAGGTTAATAGAAGGCATTAATAATATAGAGGATGGCTTTGAATATCAGTGAATAAGATATAAATGAAATAAAAAGACAAATTATAACATTTTTCCTTTCTGTTCCAACACCACCTCCATTTATTAAGGGAATGTTAAATATTCTCTCGGTTTTTTACTTCCCTTTTTCCATGCTAGCATGGATTTGACAAATGTAATATGGAGGCATTGTTTTACAGCCAAATACCCTTTCTCTCACTGATTATTTATTTGTTTCTCTCACTAATTATTTATTTATTCAAGTATTCCATATTTCTTCGAAGGCATGAAGCCAGCAGTTGATTTGTTGATAGCGGAAAATGATAACATCATGGCTTGCAGCTCCGTAATTTTTGAGAAGCACAAATATAAAGACGTACATGCACACCTATGTCTGCATGTGCATGCACACAAATGCATACATACATGTATATGCACATGTATGTATATAAACAAGCATACACAACATGCTTCTTTCGACGCCGTGGTGATCTCATTCTTGCTCACAACATCATAAGCGGAAGGTGTAACCTCACGAAAGAGCTGTTCTTCACTCCTGCTCCAGAACGTCGGCTGCGGGGTCACTCCGAAAAGCTCTATCTGCGACGATTTCATCTCAATCGAAGGAGAGGGGCTTTCTCTGTCCGGGTTGTGGTTCCGTGGAATAAGCTGCCGGACGAGATAGTGAAGATGCTGACGACTGCTCGGTTCAAAGTTTCCCTTGACCACAAGTGGCCTGAACTCTTTACATGAACACCACCCTGTACATAACTCCATGTCCCCCTACATGGCCTTGCTTTTTGCTTTTTGAGCCAAATAATTAATTAACTAACTAACTAAGTTTCCATCAACAAAATGCCCTCGCAAGGCATTGGTCAGCCTGGGGCTATATACGAGAAGACACCCAAGGTTCCATGCAGTGGGATTAAACCCAAAACCAAGTGGTTGGGAAGTGAACTTCTTAACTATGCAGCCATGCCAATGCTGTCTCATCTTTATTGTATGTGATTCAAGGAAGAGAGACAATTGCTCCAGACTGAAAATTAATACTGCGAAGGTCCAACTTGTTGTCACTCAATGTCTGGAGAGAAAACTTGTGTGCTTGTCCAGCTGTTTAGGTTAGCATAATATTTCTGACTACAGGAACGGGTAAATGTGTAGGTAACCCCATATCAACCCTCAGTGAAAAAGCATTCTATTCTTGACCATTGTTTTTTTTTTGTACATTGGTTCTTGGACTATATTATTCAGTGTGTCTTAAAAAAGACACCACATGGTTCTGGGTTCAGTCCCACTGCGTGGCACCTTGGTCAAGTGCCTTCTGCTATAGCCTTGGCCAACCAAAGCCTTGTGAGTGGATTTGGTAGACAGAAACTGAAAGAAGCCTGTTGTGTATATATATATATATATATATATATATATATGTACATGTGTGTCTGTGTTTGTCCCCCCAACATTGCTTGACAACCGATGTTGGTGTGTTTACGCCCCCATAACTTAGCGGCTTGGCAAAAGTCGATAGAATAAGTACTAGGCTTATAAAGAATAAGTCCTGGGATCGATTTGCTCAACTAAATGCAGTGCTCCAGCATGGCCACAGTCAAATGACTGAAACAAGTAAGAGTAAAAGAGAGAGAGAGAGAGATATTTATTCTAGTAGTCTCTTCCACTAAATCGTTAAGTTACAGGGACATAAACAAACTAACACTGGTCAAGAGGTGGGGAGGAGGACGAGCATAGATGCACACAGATGCACACAAAGATGTGCTATGACATACATGTGCACACACACTCTTATATATGGTGTATGATGAGCTTCTACATAGTTTCCATCTACAAGATTCGCTCACAAGGCACTGGTCAACCTGGGGCTTTAGTAGAAGACACTTGCTGAAGGTGCTGCGCAGTGGAACTGAACCTGAAATCTCAAGGTTGCAAAGTGATCTTCTTAGCCTCACAACCATGCCCGCAACTATGCTTGTTTGTTTACTGCATTAACAAATCCATAACATTTAGATTTAGTGGATTCCAGAAGTTCAGGCTTTGTTTTTCTCAAAGGTTATTGACTTCGTTCTGAAGCTGTCACGTTTGAACTTAGATCAACATTTGTTTAATAATGGCCACCTCTAAACAACAACAGCAACAGCAGAAAGTCAAATCTTGTTTACGTGAATGTATATATAGTAAAAACCTTTGTTAACTTCAGTAAGCATAAGTGTATATATGGTTATGGCTCCACCCTCCTTCTTTCACTATTCTAACCACGGAAGTTATATAACTGTCACTGACATATTTTGAGATGACTAGGAAGCTTGTTTCTGTAGCTGTTTGGTGAAATGGAAAAATAAGTCATGTATCCTCAAATCTCACGCTCTGTGGTTTTGAAAAAAAAAAAAAAACTCTACAAAGATAGGCGCAGGAGTGGCTGTGTGGTAAGTAGCTGTGTGGTAAGTAGTTTGCTAACCAACCACATGGTTCCGGGTTCAGTCCCACTGCGTGGCATCTTGGGCAAGTGTCTTCTGCTATAGCCCCGGGCTGACCAATGCCTTGTGAGTGGATTTGGTAGACGGAAACTGAAAGAAGCCTGTCGTATATATGTATATATATAAGTGTGTGTGTATATGTTTGTGTGCCTGTGTTTGTCCCCCTAGCATTGCTTGACAACCGATGCTGGTGTGTTTACGTCCCCGCCACTTAGCGGTTCGGCAAAAGAGACCGATAGAATAAGTACTGGGCTTACAAAGAATAAGTCCCGGGGTCGTTTTGTTCGACTAAAGGTGGTGCTCCAGCATGGCCGCTGTCAAATGACTGAAACAAGTAAAAAGAGTAAAGAGATAGATTGGACATGGTAGTCTTGGATATATAAAAAGATACTATGGTTGTAGGTGGGATGCCCTCGATCAAGAATTAGCTGAAATAGGACAGGCAGCATAGGGTTAAACAAACTAGTGTGTATATCTGTAGATTAGATAAACTGTGAAACTACTGTTTTTATATATGCATATATGTGTGTATGTGTGTATATGCGTGTGGGCATGTGTGTATAAGGTGTGTGTTTGTATAATATGTATGTGTCATCATTGTTTAATGTCTGCTTTCCATGCTGGTATGGGTTGGATGGTCTGACATGGAGCTGGTTGGCAGGGAACTGTCCAGACCCCAGCTGTCTGTTGAGACATAGTTTCTACAGCTGGATGCCCTTCCTAATGCCAGCCACTTAACAGTGTGTGCTGGGTGCCTTTTACGTGCCACTCACATGGCTGCATTTACATAGCACCTCTCTATGTATATATGTGTGTACTCATATACCTATTCTTCTTTCATTCTTTGCGTAGCCCAAGGTAAGCTCTGAATAAGTCGACTTACGATCAAAAGTATTTCAGTCATCCTATTTTAGGATAGTGTATCTAAGAGTACATTATCCAATGTGTCCCTTCTTATTTCTTATTTCTTTATTGCCCACAAGGGGCTAAACATAGAGGGGACAAACAAGGACAGACAAAGGGATTAAGTCAATTACATTGACACCAGTGCGTAACTGGTACTTAATTTATCGACCCCGAAAAGATGAAAGGCAAAGTCGACCTTGGCGGAATTTGAACTCAGGACGTAACGGTAGATGAAGAAATACCACTAAGCATTTTGCCCAGTGGGATAGCATTTCTGCCAGCTTGCCAATGTGTCCCTTCTTATTTAAGAAAGAATATTATGATTTGGGAGAGGATTTAGCTGATGGTTCTAGTGAGTCATGTGATCCTCTCTTCCTTGTTGGTTCATATAAATGTTTGTATGTTTATGGTAGTAGTACTAGTGGTATTACAAGGTGGTAGTGAAGTAGTACTTATCTGGGGCGTTTTTGAATTCTGACCAGCCTAGTAGGCTTGGCTATGTGGTAAGAAGCTTATTTCTCAACCACAAGGTTCCAGGTTCTGTTCTACTGCATGGTACCTTGGGCAAATATTTTCCACTATAGCCTTGGGTCAACCAAAAGCCTTGTGAGTTGATTTGGTAAAAGGGAAACTGAAAGAAATCTGTTGTGTGTTTGTGTGCACCATCCCCACTTGACAACTTGTGTTGGTTTGTTTACTTCCCTCAACTCAGCTTGTTTGACATTAGAATAAGTACCAGTCTTAAATAAATAAATAAATGAATGTGTGTGTGTGTGTGTGTGTTGGGATTGGTTTGTTTGACTAAAACCCTCCAAAGCAGTGTTCCAGCATGACTGCAATCCAATGACTGAAACCAGTGATAGGTGATGTTTTTAGTAAGTCAGGTGACCCTGTAGTTGCTACCTTGTTGGTTCATATATATTTGTATGGCTCATTGGATCCTGTCCAACCATCCACTCCATGCTAGCAGGGAAGACCAACGTTAGATGACGATGGTGATGATGATGATGATGGGGTGGTGGTGGATTGATGATAGAACATGCTTCCCTTTATGTTCTGAATTCAAATCCTACTAGGTCCTTCCATCCTCTTTGAGTCGGTAGAATAATAACTGTCAAGTATTATGATAGATTTAGTCTACCAACACACTCCTGCTTAATGTATTTAGTATCGTACCAGTGTTAGGAACAACACTTCCTTGTGATTTTCTGTGTGTCAGTTGTTATTGTAATGTTGTTGTAATTGTTTAAAGCTTACCGTTTCTCTTGTTGTAGATTCGTCGCAGAAGACTAGCGAGGTTAGGTGGTAACACAGCGGGATCCAGCAAGTCAACGGACAAAATCATTCCTCACGAAAAAGACAAAACTTCCAGTAATGTCAGCAGTACGTTTTGTCAATCTATGGAAGTGGAGCAAACTCAGGGAGCTGCAGCTCTTCCTAAAGAGACAAATGCAGCAGGTATGGCTTCACCACTATTCTCTTTCTCTTTTTTTGTTGTCTTTTATCTTTTCTTCTTTATTTGTTTCTGTTGTATAGTGAAACTGTATACCCCTCCCGGTAAAAAGTGGTAGGACCCAGCCATTATAAATACACTAGTAGCCAGTCGTCAAGAGAGAGTCGATAGTCGACAGTTCCAGTTGGTGTCTTGTGGAGCTATCAGCGATAATAAGACAGAATAAGTTAGTACGTTACTATTTTGGTTCAAAGAGATACAATGGTATCTAATAACTAGTAACTCTTGTGGCTACTAGCGTAAAACAGCAACTACAGTACAACGGCAGTCACACATCACACCAGTGGGAGGAACCCACTTTACAACAGTTTCAATCATGGCTTTATGGCCAAGCTGGGGTACTACCTTGAAAGGTTTAATCCAGTCATGGGCAGACTGTGACCCATGGGACTTTCTGAAACAAAAGTTACCTTGATTTTTTTTTTCTAAGTAGTGCATTCTGCTTGTTGATGAACCGTGACTCCTATAACCTGATTTTCAAGAAAGGTTGCCCATCCCTGGTTTAGTTGAACAAGGCAACCCCAGTATTTCTTTTTCTTTTTTTCTACTTCTGGGACTGATATACTGGTCTCTTTTTGCCAAACTGTTAAGTTACAGGGATATAAACACACCAACACTTATTGTCAAGCAGTGATGGTGGGGTTGGGCACAGACACAAAGACACAGATATATATATATTAGAAAATTACTATTTTTAAATCTCACAAGATATATTCAGCAACAGTACTTTGTAGTAAAGATTGTTTGCCCACATAACATGGCAGTCCTGGTTTAGGACGAATGTTGCTGTAATTTAGCCCCAGGAGTCATTGTCTCCAGCTGGCTATATGATACGATCTGTATCCTTATATTTTCGAACAAGGGAATCTAGTACCTCCACTCAGCTCAAAACAATATCTGTGTATCGTGATTTCCAGGTTATTTCCCTTCCTCAGCACAGAATAATTGTTCAGCTACATGTGGCGTTACCATTCGAAAAAAATATAGTTTTCAAAGTGACAACTAGTCAATGATCTATAAATTAGAAAATTACTATTTTTAAATCTCTCTCTCTCTCTCTCTCACATACACGCACGCACGCACGCGTCACTGGCTTTCAGCTTCCGTCTACCAAATCCACTTACAAGGCTTTGATTGGTCTGAGGCCATAGTAGAAGACACTTGCCCCAGGTGCCATGAAGTGGGACTGAACCCAGAATCATGTGGTTGGGAAGCAAACTTCTTACCACACAGCCCACACCTGTATGCATGCTTTTTTTGCTTTTTTTCCCTTCCTGGGCATGTTACTGATTGCTGTGTTTTTTGCCAAAGATTTCTTAACTAACCCTTTGAAGGTGACCTCTACTGAGGAGGCTTCCTCAGTGAAGAAGATTAAACCACTTTTATGAGACAGGAGTTGGTTCTCTTTAAATATTTGCATCTGCACAATGTTTAGATTGGTTTCTTCATCTGTGATCATTCTGTCACAGATCAACAAACCAATTTCATCATTTGTATGTAGTACCTGGTTTAAATCTGATGTAGGACCCTTTATTTCTAAACTAAGAGGATTAACACTCTTATCCATCAAGTCCTGCGTTGGCATAGATATATAATATATAAATATTGGATGCTTTTTTTTTGTCTGTTTTTGTTTTTTATTGATCCCCAGAGATGATGTTAATCAGTTAGGAAAAATATAATTTCATTAGCAACCCTGTCTTGAGAATTTAGTTTAGTGGTTCCCAACCTTTTCACAGTGGTACCCAGCCCTTTTATTTAAATGAGTTTTCCTACAGACCCCTTTTATTATGCTTCCTTTTCTGAGCGTCCAATAATACTATACTTGTTCCATGTCCTCACGTTGTTGTTTTCTCTTTGTGTTTTCATGTTTGGATTAACTATATATATATATATACACACACATGAAATTTTGAATTTTGTTCACAGACCCCCAGTGCTACCTTTGCAGACCATCAGGGGTTTGTGGACCCCAGGTTGGAAACTACTGGTTTAGTTATTTAATTCTTTTATGAGATATAAAATAAAATGAGTGATATTATTTAAAATTCTTCCACAGAATATCTATTTCCAAATAGACATAGAAAAGTATTTTTGCTCCAGCAAAATGAATGGGCAGATCAAGAAACCTATATATGAGCTGGTGGCATGAAGAAAAAGACTCAGTTCTCAGTTTTGTGAAGTGGTTGATATTAGGAAGGACATCAAACTGTAGAAACCCTGCCCTACTAGACAGTGGAGTACTATACAGTCCTCAGATCCATTGGGTCTTATCAAATTGTCCTATGCATTGCTGGTATGGAACTTGGATGTTGAATGATGATGGTGTGTGCATGACTGTGTGTGTGCATGACTGTGTGTGTGCATGACTCTGTGTGTGTGTGCATGACTCTGTGTGTGTGGGTGTGTGTATGCAGGTTTGCTGTTAAGGAATTTGCTCCTCAACTACATTGTTTCCAGTTTAGGCACCTTGGGTCCTGGGCCAACCAAAGCACTGTGGAGGGATTTTGTAGATGAAAGCTGAAAGATGTTGTTGTACACACACACACACACACACACACACACACACACACACACACACATGTGTCCATGTCTTGACATTGCATTATTAATTGTAAACAAACTTCACCGTCACACAACTGGTGACATTGATTTGCAATCTTCCATGAAAACCTGTCCACCTATTTCCTTGGTGTTTCATGCTGAGAGGATTAAAGAAACGTTTGTTTTGCTTGGGAGCAGGTATGGGTTGGTGACAGGAAGAGCATCCAGCCGTAGAAAAATATACCTCAACAAATTCCATCTGACCCATGCAAGCCTGGAAAAATGATGATCATGATGCAGTTTGTTGGGATTTGTTGAAAGGGAGAGAGAGAGAGAGAGAGAGAGAGAGAGAGAGAGTGGGTACTAAGAAAAGTCTAGTGGCATAAACCATGTGTATGAATATATATAGGCAAGCTGGCAGAATCGTTAGCATGCCGGGCGAAATGCTTAGTGATATTTCGTCTGTCTTTACGTTCTGAGTTCAAATACCACTGAGGTCAGCTTGGCCTTTCATCCTTTCGCGGTTGATAAATTTAAGTACCAGTTATGCACTGAGATCGATGTAATCGACTTAATCTGTTTGTCTGTCCTTGTTTGTCCCCTCTATGTTTAGCCCCTAGTGGGTAGTAAAGAAATAAGAAACGTTAGCATGCTGGTCGAAATGCTTAGCGATATTTCGTCTGTCTTTATATTTATTCTGAGTTCAAATTCTGCCGAGGTCAGCTTTGCCTTTCATCCTTTTCGGGGTCAATAAATTAAGTACCAGTTGCATACTGGGGTCGATCTAATCGGCTGCCTCCCCCACCCCTCCCCCCAAATTTCCAAATTTCGGGCCTTGTACCTAGAGTAGAAAAGAATGTATATATATATTTATGATGATGTCTCTGTGTTTTCACTCAGTTTACTACTTGATAGTAATGTATGCTTTGCTTGTTTTACCCCTGCATGTGTCTGCTACATGTTTCTGTGAATGTTGTACAAGTATTGAAGATAATCCTCAGTATTTTTGTCTTCTGCGGGTGTGGGTGTGTGTGTGTGTGGGGGGTGGTGGTGCTGGTATTGAGTGCGTTGGTTGGATGCACTTGATGTTCTTGCTGTTGTTCAGCCCCGGGACAGCCATGAACGAGTAAACTGCTGATCAAAGAGGTTTTTACAGCTGTAATTATCTTCTGCATGTTTCTGTTAGGGGGAATGTAGCCATGCTGGAGCACACTGCCTTGAAGAGCTTTGTTAAATAAATTGGCCCCTGTACTTATTTATCTTTTAAGTTTTAGCACTTACTCTATCAGTCTCTTCTTGCTGAACTGCTGGGTTATGGAGACGTAAACAAACCAACACTGGTTGTTAAACAGTGGTGGGATACAAAGACATACATACATATGTACGTATTACATACATATGTATGCATACATAGTATGCATGTCTATATGCGTATGCTTGTATACATGCATATGCATGTATACATGTGTATGCTTGTATACATGCGTATGCATGTATACATGCGTATGCATGTATACATGCGTATGCATGTATACATGCGTATGCATGTAAACATACATTTGTATTTATGTATACATACATTCCTATATATGTATGCATTCGTATGTATATATATATATACATATGTATATATGCACTTGCAAGCATGTATACACACACACACACACAAAACTGGCTCCCACACATTTTCTGTCTGCCAAATCCACTCACAAGGCTTTGGTTGACCCAAGGGTATAGCAGTGCCATGCAGTAGCATGGAACCCAAAACCACATCGTTACAAACAAAGCTCACCATATCTGTGCCACTTACCTTCTTTTTAAATTTTTTAAAATTTTAAATCTAAAAATTTTACTATTCAATGTACACTATGTGTGTTCAAAGATGTTTGGCTGCTGTTTCTAGCAGGTCGAGCAACCACAGAGAGGCTCCTTTGTTGAGTTGATGTTGTTTGGTGTTGCTGGTAAGCCGAGAGAAAGATGATAGTGGCTTTGGTATGTGCTCTATTTAGCCTGTTTCTTCTTTCTAGCCTGGTGGTCGGGTTGGGGGCTACTAGTACTACTACTGCTGTTTTGTTTCAGCGGATTTCTTGTGGCACAAACAACAACTTTTCTATATACTGCCCTATATATCTATCTATCTATCTATCTATCTATCTATCTATCTATGTGTTTGTGTTTGTGTGTGCATGTGCTTGTGTGTCTGTATATGTGTATATATATATATATGTGTGTGTATATATGCATGCATATATATATATATATATATATATATATATATAATATATATATATATATATACATATATATATATACATATATATATATATATGTATATTTGTATGTATGTATATGTATATTTGTATGTTTATACATATGGCGGTGCCCCAGCATGGCCACAGCTCGTGAGCTGAAACTAGATAAAATAAAAAAAAAATATGTACACACACACATGCACACACATCTATTTATTTGTATGTATATCTTGTTGCCCCATAAAGAAATGTTGGCGATATGTTTGCATCAAACTAGTTATTTGTATTACTGTTTGGTGTTTTATTGAAAAAAAGAAGAAAAAAAATTCCAGAAAATGATTGTCTTTAGAAATAATTATTTTTCTTTTGTTTTAAACCTTTGGATAAAAACCTGCCCGTAGTTCTCTTTCACAAACGTCTTGTTTTAAAATAATTTGAAACAAAATTTCATCTTAATATATGCTCCAAACACGAGGTTTACGAGAAGTTATTTTACTAAATTAATTCCCCATAATTTCCAAAATTAAAGGAATTAAAAGGAGCATTTTTCAATATAGTAATAGAAGGGTTAAAATGATATATTTTGTGACTCTCCACCCTACCTCTGTCTGTCTGTCTGTCTTTTGTACTCATTGTCCCTTGTGATGGGTTGTTGTAAGATCAGTTGCGACTTGAAGACTACGAGTCATTAGTAGAAATAGTAGTACATTTTTGTGTTCTTACTTTGGTATTTAGTAGAACAGTCCAACCATCAAATAGGTGAGACATGACCACTCAGTGGACATTTGGCATGAGGACACTTGGTAGAATTGTGGCTAGAAAACAAATAACTTTGTATCTATCTGTCTGTCTGTCTCTCTATCTATCTATCTATATATTCATACACACACACACACACACACACACACACATCCTATTATAGATTTGAATGGTGTTTCTCTGTCCTTGGTTCTTAAGTTCGTTAACTCCTCCCATACCGTTGGTGCAAGGACAACGAAACTCAATGCAGCAACTCCCCTAATCCCAATGAATGTCCTAAGGGAATTTATTTTTTTTAAGGGCTTCCTAATTGGGGCCACACTGACCCCCCCTAGTTTTACTGCATTTTAAACAAAATACATGGCACTGGCGACCAAATCGGAGCAATGACAATGAATTTCATACCATGAACTCCCAGGGAGTATCGTAAGGAGGTTCAATTTCTGAAGGGCCACTTAAATGGGGCCCCATTGACCTCCTCTATTTTTACTGTATTTACCTCACTCCTACGCTTATTGATTAAACTATGATCATCATCAGTGCTTAGCACATTTGCAGAAATAAGTCTGGGCATTGTAAATACCTTCACGTACCTTCAAATCGAGATAAAGAGTTATAACAGGTATGTTTCAGGTGTGGTAGTGTGGATATTTATATTTTGCAGTTTATGGAACCTATGTCTTGTACACACACACACACACACACACACGAGTAAGCACATAAATGCAAAACAAGGTGGGGAAAGAAGTAGCACTCAAATACTGAAGGTAGAGTAGAGTACTGCTATGCTTTTATTCAAAAATTAAAAAAAAAATCTTCACAACTGTCACAGTTTCATGTTACCATTGGTTGGATGGTTGTGATCATACTGAAATGGAATTGTGATGGTAGTCGTTATATAATGCGATACGTTTTGCAAACAACTTGCGAGCGGTCTGAACCGATCTGCGCCAAATCCAAGTCCCTTCCGATGAATTTATGTTGCACCCACCATATCTTGGTGATGCAATACAATTCAACGAATAAGCAATTAAATTTGATTGGGTGACTGATTTTCAAAAACACAACGGTGTAGATTCGCTGTGTGTGTGTGTGTGTTGTATGTATATGTGTGTGAGTGTTGTTTGTGTATGTTTGTGTATGTATGTATATGTGTATGTATATATATGTGTGTATGTGTGTATATATATATGTGTATGTATATACATGTATGTGTGTATATATATGTGTATATATATACATGTGTATATATATGTGTATATGTATATATATACGTGTGTGTGTGTATATATGTATACATGTGTGTATGTTTATATATATATATATATGTATACATGTGAATCTATATATGTATGTATACGTGTATGTGTATGTATATATGTATGCATGTGTGTGTGTGTGCGTGTGTATATGTATGCATGTGTGTATGCATGCATGTGTGTGTATATGTGTATACGTGTGTGTGTATGTATAGATGTGGGTGTGTGTGTATATACACACATACATACACGTCTATACACACACACACACACACACACACACACCACACACACACACACACGTATACATATATTGTACATTAGTTATTGAATTTCTCATTTGTGGTTTTCCATTATCTTCTATTATAATCTCAACTTTTAAATATCCAATTTGCAAGCCTAATTATTCATTTTAATTATTAATCTGTAACTTTTGTCACTTCTTATTTCCTGGATATATTCCCTGCCATTTTCAGTCACTCTTACGCAAAGTTTTTTTTTTTTCGATTTTATATATTAAATATCTTTATATTTCATTGTTAAGTTTTACTCCTCCCTCTCTGGTAGTGAAACTACACCGTTACGTTTTTTGAAAATCAGTTACCCAATCAAATTTCATTGCTTATTCATTTGAAATGTATTATGTCATGTTATGTCTGTATTACTTGTAACACCACAGTTTTATTTTAGTATTTATCACAACTGTCCAATGACTGGTAATGTGAAACTCTGAGTAACAGTTTGTCAAGATTTTTTCGGCTTTAATAAAAGTCCACACACGCACACACACGAGAGGATGCCATAAGGTTCCTGGCTTTAAGGGTATTGTGAAAAACCTGGTTGGAGGCCCAACCTTCCCGGGTTCTTTTACAGGGCTTAGAAAAACTGAAGGACCACTACAATAAGCACCAGGCTCCATTCTGATCTGGCAATGTTTCTACAGCTTGAATAATGCCATAATTAACTGATCTTCTTGTATTTCCTTTTACCCAAATCCATGAACTTTTCAACACACCCTTGTGTGTGTGTGTGTGTGTATATATATATTGGAAAATGTACGAAATTCTTTGTACAGTTAGGTATATTTGAAAAAGGAAAAGGACTTTACCGGTCATTCTAATCAATTCAGTTTTCTAATAATATAATTTTACAGTTTAGTTTTTAGATTTAGTAAGTTCTTTGTTAACTTTGGTGGGGAGATTTTTTTAAAAATTCCTTGTTAAGTTTTCTGGAGAACTTTCCTGCATTCATCAGTGGTGGTTGTCAAACTGATCAGCCCAACACAACGTGAGATCAGTTTGACAATCACCACAGACAAATGTGAGAAATTTCTCCAGAAAACTTAACTAGGAATTAAAAAAAAAATCTCCTTACTGAGGTTAAAGGACTTATAGATCTAAAAACCAAACTGTAAAATCATATTATCAGAAAATTATATTGATTAGAACTACCAGCGAAGCCCTTCTTTTCTCTTTTCAAATATGAATACATACGTACCTAACATTAGGCCTCAGCGAGGCAATAACTAGTGACTGAGACCTTTGCAAATATGCTGTGCATGAGAAGACCCGGTGAGCCAAGTGAGGCCATAATCCGTGGCCTATGCCAGTGGCGTAACCAGCCCACTTATGCATACATTTCCTTCATTGGACACTAAACTCTGGTTGCAAAGACCTGTTGAGGCAAGTGAAATCAAAATCAATTCCAATGACAGCATTGCATGACGGTTTGACCAGGGCTGGCAAGCTGGAAGGCTGCACCAGACTCCAGTCTGATTTGGCATGGTTTTCTATGGCTGGATGCGTGACACCAGTGGCTGACATGACTACAATTTTACTTGGTTTGATGGGTCTTCTTCTCAAGCATGGCACAATGCCAAAAGTCATGGTCATTGGTCATCATCTCCATGAGGCCCAACACAGGAAAGGTACTTTTCACATGCCACTGGCATTGGCCATCCTTGCCTCTGTGAGGCCCAATGCTTGAAAGGTGCTTTTTACGTGCCACCGGCACAGGTGCCAGCTATGTGACACCAGCATCGGCCACAACTATGATTTCACTTGGCTTGACAAGTCTTCACAAGCACAGCATATTGCCAAAGGTCTCAGTCACTAGTCATTGCCTCTGATATATGTATGTATATATGTATATATATTCAACATTGTAATGTTCACTTTTCCATGCTCATATGGGTTACACTGAATTTGTGGAAACAGTCTCTACAGCTAGATGCCTTTTCTGTCACCAACCCTCACCTATTTCTGAATAAGTTATTACTTTCTCATGCTCAGGCAGGGTTACATGGAGGATTGAAAACAAGGTCACCGCTTGTATGATGGGGATGCACATTTGCAATTACTATGCAATGTCAAAGGTTATGCATGCACACATGACAAGTTTCTATAAGTTTCTATCTGTCAAATCTACTCATAAGGATTTCGTTAGAATGAGGCTATAGTGGAAAATATTCACCGAAATTGCCACACAGTGGGACTGAACCCAAAACTATGTAGTTAGGAAGGATACTTTCTGTGCCTAGCTATATAATATATATATATATATATATATATATATATATATATATATATATATATATATCATATCATCATCATCATAATCGTTTAACGTCTGCTTTCCATGCTGGCATGGGTTAGATGGTTTGACTGAGGACTGGCTGCACCAGGCTCCAATCCGATCTGGCAATGTTTCTACAGCCGGATGCCCTTCCTAATGCCAACCACTCCAGGAACAGGTCAGGTGGCGCTGGCATCGACCGGCACAGGAGCCAGTCGGGGCGGGGTGGTGGTGGGGGTTGAGCTGGCATCGACCATGTTCGGATGGTGCTTTTTACGTACCACCAGCATGGGGAACCAGTCAGGTGGCACTGGCAACAACCCACACATGAATGGTGCTTATTGTGTCCCACCTGCACGAGAGCCAGTTAGGTGGCACTGGCATTGACCACAACTTCAATTTCCATTTTTGATTGTGAGAAAGAAAGAGAGAGATGGAGATATAACAGGGTAATGCTGTTAGTGGGAGAGGTTGGGAAGGTAAAGGAAGAGGGGGAAATAAAATGGAAAAATGATAAACTACAATAAAAAGTTGTAGATTACAATGAGGAGGTTTAACTTTCCATAATAGATTTTACGCATGTAAAAGGTTTGAAAGTTCATTGGCATAGATTAAGGATATATGGATAGAGAAGTAGATACAGAAATAGGTAGGTGGATGAATAGATTGATAGGCAGGTTGATAGATGGGTGGCAGATAGAGATAGGCAGACAGATTGATAAATAGTTTATCCTACATGTGGTGTCTGACCTGTAGAAAGCCTTGTTGCTGGGTGTTATCATTTCTCGTTAGCTCTTTCAAAATCAATGATTTTATGTGTGTGTGCACAATGTTACTGATATATATATATATATACACACATACACACACATACTCTCTTATACACACCTTTGTGTTGGGGGTCATCTTTACTTTGTTATCTCCCCTAATTCTTCACTCTCCTGTGTGATCCTTCTGTCTGGTAGTCGCCATGATAGATCGTTAGCCACTACACACATTTTTTTCTCTCCTTGTTTTTTCTGCGTCCCTTTCCGTTGAAGAGCATAGGCTCGAAACGTAAAAGACTTTTTCTATTCCTGAGCGTTATACTAATACATCTGTTTGTTTTGTACACCACCTGTCTTCGTCTTGTTTTTTTTCGTAAACTCTCCCTATATATATATATATATATATATATATACACACACACACGCACATACATAATATACATACATATGTATGTATAAGTAACACTGCTCTCCATGGTTATTACTGGTCTCTAAAGCAGGTCAAATGTCAATGAAGATGTTACGCGTTAATTTAATGTGTTAAAGTCTTATTTTTATTAATGTATATTGAATTATATGTAGGTATATATAAAAGATTTACACAGATGAGTCAGAACTTGTGGTCTGCCCATGGAACTTTTTCATTGGAAACTAAAAAGTTTCCCCACCCCTGGTATAGATACATACCTTTTTGTTTTCATATTGAGAATGCATGTTGCTGTTTAGCTGCTCTCACCACTGGGCCAGCACATGGCTGTTCAGATGCATTCCATCCATGCTGAACCATTATTTTCAGACACAACACATCAAAGACTCTCCCCCTTTCAACATGGTAGGGTGTGGTTTGATGGAGATTTGGCTGCTGTTTCTAGCAGGTCGATTTTACCATTCATGTTAACTTTGCTAACTAGATAACAACAACCGTGTTGGTTAATGTTACAGCTGTTTGTTCAGTGAATTCCGGAATGTTTCTTGTTGATGTTTATGTCAGTGACCCTTCATCCTTGTGATTCTAACGTATCTTTGAATCTTCAGATTTGTTTACTATTTTCTCAGGAAACATCTTTCCTGCAAAGGTAGTGGGTAGTGGTGATGTTTTGGTCTATAATAAATATATATACATATATACACATATATATATATATGTATATTTTCTTACTTTCCCCTTACATTACCACGTGTAGTTTCTATTTTCTTTTTAAAACATATTTCTATTATATATTTATATATATACACATATATATATTTCTGTTTCCATAAGCTGGCTGCTTCCTATAGTTCTCCTGGAAGAAGTTGTTTATTTTTATATCATGCAGTACAAGACAGTTGCTATTTTCAGTTTATTTATTCTTGTAATAGTCCCGTATTAGTTGTAAATATAGAAAAGTATCCATTTCAACGTAAGCCTAAATACTTTAGTTCATTTAACATACCTTCAGAGGGTTTCCTTTTTGCATGTGTTTATATTTTTATGGATGTATTACAACATCCAGTTCATTCCAGATAAATTTTTTTTTCATTAGAGAATATACATTTAGTGGGTTTTTTTTTTGTGTTTATTTCACATCAAGCAAAAAATATGTTAATTTCTACCATATTTTCCGACATAGAAGTCGACGTGGCTGTGTGGTAAGTAGCTTGCTAACCAACCACATGGTTCCGGGTTCAATCCCACTGCGTGGCATCTTGGGCAACTGTCTTCTGCTATAGCCCCGGGCCGACCAATGCCTTGTGAGTGGATTTGGTAGACGGAAACTGAAAGAAGCCTGTCGTATATATGTATATATATATATATGTATATGTATGTGTGTGTGTTTGTGTGTCTGTGTTTGTTCCCCTAGCATTGCTTGACAACCGATGCTGGTGTGTTTACGTCCCTGTCACTTAGTGGTTTGGCAAAAAGAGACCGATAGAATAAGTACTGGGCTTACAAAAAGAATAAGTCCCGGGGTCGAGTTGCTCGACTAAAGGCGGTGCTCCAGCATGGCCGCAGTCAAATGACTGAAACAAGTAAAAGAGTGCAAACATTCAGACATCCTTCTTCGTCTTTCCAAATCCTGTTGCATTTCCCATGAAGTTTTTGGTCCTCCAAAGTCGTCATGGTGTATAATTTATAACCTGCCTTTCTCGGCTGTAAATTTTGGTTTGAAAAATTCGACTTGTACACTGGAAAATACAGTATTATAATTTTCTTTCTTTTAAGATCAGTGTAGCCATGGCTGTGTGGTCAGAGGCCTGTCTTGGGTTCAATTCCATTGCACTGCACGTTGAGCGAGTGTCTTCTATTATGGTCTTGGGCTGACCAAAGCCTCATGAGTGAATTTGGTAGAAACTGAAAGAAGCCTGTCGTATATGCATGCATGTGTGTGTGTGTAATATATATATATATATATATATATATACATACACACACATATATATACATACACGCACATATATATTTGTGTGTGTGTATATATATATATATATATATATATGGATATACATACATACCAGTGTTGTCTGGTCATGCAGTTTATTGAGAACCTGCTCAAATTTCTAGTGTGTCAACATTAGAAATTCAGAGCCTATGTCCAGAAGCACATCAAGGGCCGTGTTGGGCCATGAGTTCAACCCTACCCTCTACCTGAATCTCTTTGACCAGGTCAAATTCAGTGTGGAGAAATCTTCACTTGACTCGTCTGGCCAGGTAACCAACCACAAACACCCCTCAATACCCTTTCACCAACAACTTAGCTCTCTCTCTCTCTTTCTCTCTCTCTGTCTTTCTATGTCTATCTTCTTGTCTTTATCCCTCTCTCTCTCTCTCTCTCTATTTACCTGTCTGCATCTCTTTCTTTCTCTTTCTTTGTGCCTGTCTATTGGTTTATTTCTGTCTCTCTCTCCCTGTATGTATGTTTGTCTGTCTTATCTATATGTCTCTCTCTCTCTCCCCTCTCTCTGTGACTGGCTACCTCTCTCTTTCTACCATTATCTATGCCTCTGTTTCTCTATCTCTTTCTATGTACTTGTCTGTATCTCTTTCTGTCTCTCTATATGTCTCTCTCCCCCTCTCTCTCTGTCTTTCTGTGCGACTGTCTATCTCTCTTTCTGCTATTGTGTATGCCTGTCTGTTTTTTCTTTCTTCATTTCTCTCTCTCTCTCTCTCTCTCTTCCTGTATGTCTGTTTGTCTCTCTCTCACCCTCACTCTGTCTTTCTGTGTGAATGGTTATCTCTCTCTGCCATTGCGTATGCCTCTCTGTTTCTATCTCTCTCTCTCTCTTCCTCTCTGGGGGCATTTCTATGACTGTCTGTCTGTCTGTTTAACAAAACACTCAACAGTAGATGGTGTCGTTGACACCCCCCCCCCAATCATCTCCCTGTCCCTCTACCCATGCACATCCACGTCTGTTGGCTGTTGTATATATTTATAGACTGTTTCTTAATTATGTGATGATGATGATGATGATGATGATGTTGCTGTTAGCCCTTTTGCTACTATGATTATAGCAAAAATAAATGTGGTCGATGCCAGTGCTGCCTGATTGGCTTCCATGCTGGTAGCACATAAAAAGCACCAAACAAGCATGGTCGATGCCAGTACAGCCTGGCTGGCACGTAAAAAGCACCACATGAATGTTAAGTTAATTTTTTGGCTCTAAAAGCAAAAAGCAAGGCCATGTAGGGGGACATGGAGTAATGTACAGGGAGGGTGTTCATGCAAAGAGTTCAGGCCATTTCTGGTCAAGAGAGACTTTGAACTGAGCGGTCGTCGGCATCTTTACTATCTTGTCCGGCAGCTTATTCCACGGATCCGCAACCCGGGCGAGAAAGCCCCTCTCCTTCGATTGAGCCGGCGCTCTGGAGCAGGAGTGACGAACAGCTCTTTCGAGAGGTTACACTTTCCGCTTATGATGTTGTGAGCAAGAATGAGATCACCACGGTGTCGTCGTTTTTCTAGAGAATAAAGGTCGAGCGTCTTCAGCCTTTCTTCATAAGACAAATGCTTGAGACCAAGAACCATGCAGGTTAGCCAGCTTCTGGACTCTTTGGTCAATGCCAGTGCCGCCTGACTGGCTCCTGTGCTGGTGGCACATGAAAGGCACCCACTACACTCTCGGATTGGTTGGCATTAGGAAGGGCATCCAGCTGTAGAAATCTTACCAGATCAGACTGGAGCCTGGTGCAGCCTCCTGGCTTTCCAGTCTTCAGTCAAACCGTCCAAACCATGCCAACATGGAAAGTGGATGTTAAACGATGATGATATAAATATAAATATATATATATATATAGAATTAAGAGACAAACTGCTATTTAGTTATTCCATCAATAGTGAAAAGACATTATCAATAATAACTACATAGAAATTAATAAATATCTTAATTATTATTCTAAAAATCTCATATATTGTGAATTTTGATTTAGTGTGCTAAATTGAAATTCTTTTCCCTGTTAGCTTGGAATTATCACATTCCTTAAGTATTAATAATATATGTGGCACGTAAAAAGCACCCACTACACTCACGGAGTGGTTGGTGTTAGGAAGGGCATCCAGCCGTAGAAACACTGCCAGATTTGACTGGGCCTGATGAAGCCTTCTGGCTTCACAGACCCCAGTAGAACCGTCCAACCCATGCTAGCATGGAAAGCGGATGCTAAACGATGATGATGATGATATGCATACATGCTTACATACATACATACATCATCATTTAAAGTCTATTGTCCATGCTGGCATGGGTTGAATGGTTTGACCAGAGCTGGGGAGCTACACCAGACTCCAGTCTGATTTGGCATAGTTTCCACGGTTGGATGCTCTTCCTAATACCAACCACTTTACACGGTATCCTGGGTGATTTTGCACGATATGCAGATATGTAGATATATACATTTATGTATATGCAATGTATATTTATGTGTTTTGCTGTAGCCTTTTCGAGACATCACATGATGGTTGTATATCTGCATTGTCATCAAGTAAACGAGGTTGTTGGTTTCCAGTATTCTGTGAAAAAAAGTGTCTGGCTTTGGGGGATATATTACCTTGCTTGGTTGGAAGCAGGTGGGGGTTAGTGACAGGAAGGGCATCACGTCATAGAAAATCTATCTCAACAAATTCAGTCTGACCCATGCAAGCATGGAGAAGTGAATGTTAAATGATGATGGTGAGCTTATGAAGATACAATATAACATCTGTAAAATAAGACAAGGTTTTTGAGGTGAAGCGAGTTCTGACGATTTGGGGAGGAGACTTCCTTCAGACATCTTGTGTCTCTTTTCATTGCACAAAAAACATTCCTCATTTATATAAATTTCATTAACTGTCTTGTGCCACTATCATTGGCTTTTTTTTTTTACCTGGCTGAGAGCCTCAATATCAGGGATGGGCAATCTTTTTAGAGAAATGGGACACTTGAGGCATGGTTCATCTGGCAGGTCACACTACTAAAAAAACCCCCAAAAAACTGAAGGTAATTTTTGTTAGGTGTGCCATTTAGAAAGTCTTGTAGTCCACAGTTTGCTCATTGACTGCTTTATATGGTCTCTTGGCCAGCTAGAAATAGCAGTCAAACCTCTCTCAAAATACTCTCTACTCCCATGAAAAAGAGACACACATTAGATAATGTAGCCTTAGATATGCACTACCAAAGAGGACAGGATGGTCATGACTTGTATGCCTTTAATCATATTTTATTATTATTTTTTTTAAAAATCAGGATTAATCTGGAGCAAGAACAGCTAGTTTTTTTTTTTTCAGGTTATAATCCACAGCTGCCCTTAAAATGTTTTTCAAAGTTTGTTAATCTTGATATAAAAATCTCTCAATTTTTACACCTGTAATCCATGTGAGCAACGATGTGTGCATCCATGCACATATATCTGCATGTGTGAAGTCCTTGATATATGCATCTTTTGATTTCCTGAAAGCCATTGTATGACTGAAGCTTAAATTTAAGATCCATAACTGTAGTGTGTGCCACAATTACAAAATAAAGCTGCAAGAATTTTTGCTGAGGAATTTTGAGGAATTTTTTTAGATAATAATTTATAGTCTTGGCAGAAAGACAGAATGTATAGTTGATAGAGTAGCAATCAACTACAGTCTCACTGGTAGTCTGACCCTGGAAGGATGAAAAGCAAAGTTAAGACCTCGGCTGAATTTGAACTTGAAACTTAAAAGAAAGTAAATACTGTAAGTCAGTGCTTCTCAAACTATCTGATGTGGCGTACCAGCAGTTTTTTTTCCTCCCCAGTGTGCCAGGGACCGGTAATATTTCTTAGTAATATTAATTTATACCGGAAACAATATATATAATGAATATAATAAAAGCTGACAATTTTTTTGTAAACAAATAATACAATATTACATAAGCATTTTATAATGTTTCTTTTCTGGAAACTCACCATGTAGCGGCAGTTTGATGGCTTGCGGATTGACATCAGTCCATAGACCCCCCCACACACTTTGAGTAGCACTGTTGTAAGGTATTATGTCCACTAGTCTACTGATTCTGCCACTCTACCAAGATAATGTAAATAACAAAGATCAATCTGTTAGCATGCCAGATAAAATGCTTAGTGCCATTTCATCTGTTCTATGTTCTGAGTTCAAATTCTGCCAATGCTTTGACTTTCATAATTTTGAGGTTGATGAAATAATTACCACTCAAGTACTGGGGTTGATAGAATCGACTAGCCCCCCCCTCCCTGCGAAATTTTAGGCCTTGCCCCTATAAAAGAAAGGATTGCTGTTGTTGTTATAAAAAATAAAATATAATCTTTATTTACCCAAATATTTACTCACTAGTTGAGAGAAAGTAAATATAAATGTTACTTTAAAATACCATATTTACCAGTGTATAAGACACACTTAAAATTTTTAAATGTATGAAAAAAGTTATCCTGCATCTAATGTGACTGTATTATGGATGAGAGACTGTCATAGACTATGGAACCACATTAGTATAAGTATGCCACCTACAGCTCCTTCAAGAAACACTTATCATCCACCTGGTGGCTATTTGCAATGAGTGGATGACAACAAAATCATAGCAGTGGTGCATCACTTTGGTACCTGGTCATTGTAACATAACCACTGATATGAATTTTGCATCCTGTATGGCAGTTCTGTTGACCCAGGTATAAACAGCTATACAGTTGGTTTGAAAGATGATAAATTATGTTTTCCAATAATGTAGTTTATTTGCAAAAAAAAATATGGTTTCATATGTTATTCTAATGTACTGTCACCTTGTATTTACATGCACAGAATCACACATTTAATCTTACAAGACCTTCAGAATATCTTTTAACAAGTGTATGGTGAAACACACTGAATATGTTTTTCCACAAAATATCCTTGTGAAACAGAAATGTATCTTAATGCAGAGTGCATGTCGTGTGTGGGGGAAAATACAGTGATTGATATTAAGTGAAATTTCACTTCCTCTAAGATACCATTAATTTGATATCACTGTATTATATATTCTTATAGTGTATATGCATAAGTATATATATGGCATGCATGTGAGAAGAACAATGACAAGAGATGCAACATGAAGGAAACTTAAATGTCAATAGTGGAAAACAAAATAGAGCTGTAAGATGAAATGTAATTATATTAAAAGAACATGCATTTATAAAGCAATGAAATATTAGCTCTAAATATTACCAATAAATTCTGATGTGTGTATGTGTGTGTGTGTGTGTGTGTATGTATATATATATATATATATATATATATATAACATTAACAATTAAGGAACGGCCATAATAGGCCATTCACCCACTAGAAATAACAGCCAAAGCTTCTACCGCAAATAAAGATTAATTCCGTAAACAGGAGAAAATTAAAAAAACATTTACCCTGTAATTTTAATTTTTTTTAAATTTTTTAAATTTTTTTAATTTTTAAATTTTCTCCTGTTTACGGAATTAATCTTTATTTGCGGTAGAAGCTTTGGCTGTTATTTCTAGTGGGTGAATGGCCTATTATGGCCGTTCCTTAATTGTTAATGTTGAACTTAAAAATGGTCTATGACTATTTAATTTTTTCCCGCTGGGCCGCTGGTGGCAATAAAATTCTACAAAATTTTCCTTGCCACCCTATATTGATTATATATATATATATATATATATAATAATAAGAGTAAATAATTTCTATAAAGGCTTTTAAAAAAACCCCAATTATTTACTGGTAGAATTCGGTATGTAAATATAGCCGATTACCGGCAGGAACTTCTGTAAAGTTCAGTATATATATTGTATATAAGAAAAAGGGACAGGCAAACAGGTTGCTTGACCACATACCGAAAAAATAGAAATAGCAGTCAAGAATGCTTATTTCTATCAAAGTTGGACTCCGGGCATGACAAACCCTGTAATTCACATATGCAAAACAGAAGGAATAGATAACGAAAACGAAGTCTGGCGGTTATCTGCGAACATCATGTTTCTGGATTATAAACATATTGAATATATATTCCATATATATTTTTGATATATATTTCATATACATTGCATATATATTTCACATCCTTCTTCAGCACAGCTTTCCATTGAAAAAGATTTATCATAGATTTATCAAATGCTACGTACCTCAAACCTTCTGACCATGCGACATCAAAATATTTGAAGAAGGATGTGAAATATATATGCAATGTATATGAAATATATATCAAAAATATATATGGAATATATATTCAGTATGTTTATAATCCAGAAACATGATGTTCACAGATAACCGCCAGACTTCGTTTTCGTTATCTATTCCTTCTGTTTTGCATATGTGAATTACAGGGTTTGTCATGCCCGGAGTCCAACTTTGATAGAAATAAGCATTCTTGACTGCTATTTCTATTTTTTCGGTATGCGGTCAAGCAACCTGTTTGCCTGTCCCTTTTCCTTATATACAATATATATACTGAACTTTACAGAAGTTCCTGCCGGTAATCGGCTATATTTACATACCGAATTCTACCAGTAAATAATTGGGGTTTTTTTAAAAGCCTTTATAGAAATTATTTACTCTTATTATATTACTATTTGGATTTTTCACTCCCTTATGACAACCTAATAGTTCCCCATCTTACGGAACTATTTTTGTAGTGCGCATGGCAAAATTTTGGAGGGAAGATTTACGAATTCAAACGTCTATGTAGGTTTAGCTTTTGCTCACTTTCTTCAAATATTTTGATGTCGCATGGTCAGAAGGTTTGAGGTACGTAGCATTTGATAAATCTATGATAAATCTTTTTCAATGGAAAGCTGTGCTGAAGAAGGATGTGAAATATATATATGAATATATATTCAATATGTTTATAATCCAGAAACATGATGTTCACAGATAACCGCCAGACTTCGTTTTCGTTATCTATTCCTTCTGTTTTGCATATGTGAATTACAGGGTTTGTCATGCCCGGAGTCCAACTTTGATAGAAATAAGCATTCTTGACTGCTATTTCTATATATATATATATACACACATACACACATACACACACACATGCACACTTCAATGCATTTTTAAATACTATTAGTATTTGTTACCGAACCTGATATCATAGTAAATACTGTTATCCTATTTATGTGTAGTGAAAAATTGAGTCCATCTCATTCACGTTATTGTTACCCTTTTGATGCAGTCCAAACTAAAGAAGTGTATTGTTTGTTTATATATAACATGTAGCTGTGTAATCAAATATTGTTATATACAAATTGAAAGTGAATTGAAGCAAGCCGATATGTAGGTATTTAATAGCAATGTAATCTTAGTATTACTTGCTCTTTTACTCTCTCTTTTACTCTTTTACTTGTTTCAGTCATTTGACTGCGGCCATGCTGGAGCACCGCCTTTAGTCGAGCAAATCGACCCCGGGACTTATTCTTTTTTAAGCCCAGTACTTATTCTATCGGTCTCTTTTGCCGAACCGCTAGATGACGGGGACGTAAACACACACCAGCATCAGTTGTCAAGCAATGCTAGGGGGACAAACACAGACATACAAACACACACATACATACAATATATATATATACGACAGGCTTCTTTCAGTTTCCGTCTACCAAATCCACTCACAAGGCATTGGTCGGCCCGGGGCTATAGCAGAAGACACTTGCCCAAGATGCCACGCAGTGGGATTGAACCCAGAACCGTGTGGTTGGTTAGCAAGCTACTTACCACACAGCCACTCCTGCGTTTAAGTACTGGGCATACCTATACAAATGCACCCCATTTTTTTTTATTTGCATATTAAATTCTGAAATAATCGTTATCTACACGCAATGAAAGGTATTTATAGAAAATTTCATCAAAAAATATCCGTTTTCTAAAAGTTATGTAGAAACAAAGCCGTCGTGTGTGAATTTTCTGAAACTTCTCTCCATATCCACAGAAAAATTTATTTGGAAACAAAATTCTGTTATCAGAATCCACACCATTTGAAGTGTATTTGTAGAAAATTTCACTGAAGAATATCCATTTTTCTGGAAGTTATGAGGAAAGGAAGTCATGTGGGGCACACATATGTAGGTATGCCAAGCAATGAAATATTGATCCTTAGACACTGCTGAAGCATGCAACAGTTGGAAGTGTAAAGTTTAAAGCAGACAGCTGCAAGATGAAATGTTGCAAGATATTTGTTAACAGAATATGCAATTTAATATTTAAGAAAAAAACCCAACAAAAACTGATGGACAAATGAAGAATATTAATTGTAAAAAAGAGAAAATGAAATAAGTTTTAGTAGAAATTGGAGAGATATTCAAATGTGCAATGTTTGCCAAATAGAAATTCAAATGCGAAATTGCTTGTGATTGCACATGCACGTAAACTGTAGTCTGATCATGAACACTTCCCTCTGGCCAGGGCCAGTATATCATTGTGCATGCATTACTGGAAGTCCATAATAAACATGTATTTTTTAAAATTATATCAAAGATATATAATCATTTCTCATGTTACCTGCTCGGAACCTTTGTTTCCATTTGACACCTTCTTTTTTTAAATTTCCGAAAAAAAAAAAAAAAAAAAAGAAGGAATTTTGCTTTCTTTCACTTCCGTGACTTTTATAGTTTATGATAAACTCTGTTAATGAGGCAGAATGTCACCAGTGGCACCAAGTACCCGAGTGAGTACTACCCTCTAACTTTGCTTCATTGCTGACATTCTTTGTTCTTTTATTACTGTGTGTGTCATAAACAACAAAAGTTATGCTCTGTGGAATAGATGTCGAATGGAAACGGATCTTGAGAGAGAGTCAGGGAACAAGAGAAAGATGGAGAGAAAAGGCAACAGAAAGTACGTTAAATCAAAAACAAAAGGTAAGGAATACATTACTAAGCTTTAGTTAAACCAAAAACCAAAAGTAAAGAATATCTTACTAACCTCTAAGTATATTTCAGCTTGTCTTGTGGGTAGGGGTTGAGTGAGACCAGTAAGGTATATCCTTAAATAAATAACGTACTAGCTGAGATCATAACCACAAAGCTAATGACTGCATCTAATACATTACACTTGGTGTGTGATGGCAATTTTAAAATTTTTAATTCAAATTAACTTTTCTCTCCCGTATTTAGTCGAAGCTAAACAAAACACCAATTACTTTTCGCTTTGAATTTAAACTCCTCTTTCCTCCACCCTAACCGCACCATTATTCTCATTTTCCTCCTCCTTCTCCTCCTCATCTAATCACACACAACAGCCTTCGGTTCCACATGTTAAATGACATGCATGTGAAATTTTATACTCTTGGAGGATATTGAAAAGCAATAAATAATTTGTGAGTTTAAACTTGCATATATCAAGGTCTTCCTGTTTATGTACGTATATGTATATGAATGTATACATGTCTGTGTATGTATGTCTTATATATATATATCAAAGTGTGTAAGGAATAGAAAAGGTAAATCAAAACTACATATGTTTCAATGCTAAACTTAGCATATCTTACGTAACACACAAAAATATCATTTAGCTTTTCTTCACATTTAATTACCTGTGATTGATACAATCGTTGGTAATAAGAGTTGAAGAAAAGCTAAATGATATCTTTATGTTACATAAAACGTTAAAATTAGCTTTGAAACATATGTAGTCAGGATTTACCTCTTCTAGTACTTACATTTTTCAACTTATATTCACATAATCAGCAATTTTTGCTGCTAAACCGAGAGTTGTACAGTGGCAGTGTCATCTTCTTGAAATTTCCATCTATTTCAATATGGGACAGAGTTTATAACATGCTCGTTAATAAACTTTGTTGATCATGTATAATCTGCTTTTTGTCACCTATACAAGCCATGTACATGCTTGATGCTTACTAACTTCCTGTACCAAAATCTTTTTAGACTGCCACTACTCTATCACCAAACACACTTTGGCATAGCTCAACTTATGTCATTTCAAGTTACATCTTTTTTTGACTTTATGTTGTTTTTTTTTCAAGAGAGTAGTAGTAAAAAAAGAAACCCCAGCTTCAGTTGATTATCTCACTTTATTTTGGTTTCAGCAAACATTTGAAAGCATAAAGATTTTTTAAAAACAAATGGAATATGTATAAACCAGTAATTAAAACAGATATGCGTTCATAAATGTTTTAAAATGTTTCTCCATTTTATTCTGTTTTTTTTTTTAATTTAAAAAAAAAATTTTTTTATAGTTATGCAGTATGTCTTGGCACCATTTACATTGTGTAACATGATTTTTTTCCTTGGGTAACAACTATTATTTCCTAGAAAATATGCAAAATGGCTAATATTTCCTTCAAACTTTGCTTTTGTTGTATTTATTCAAACCCCAAACAATCCCTCTTAACATGTGGCTATGATGTTCTCCTGTTCATGATCAGAGATGCATATATTGTTAGCCACTAAGAGACATGGGTAAGTGGTTAAGGTCAAGCAACTGACAAGCAAATGTGTGGTATTGAGCAGCATATATGCTGTAACGATATTTCTGCTTCAGCATCTTAGCACTGAATCTGTCTGAAGTGTAATGGAAAAATAGGTCAGTTTGAAAACATTGATGTCCAGGTCACAAAAGCAAAGGTTGAAGGGAATGGTAGTCATTTCCTTTGATTTCTAGATGGAAGCAAATAGGAAATAACACTTACTGACCAAAGACACAAAAAAAATAAATGAAAATTTTGCTACACAGCATTATCAACGTAAGTTGTGGTATGCACGCACAAACCCGCATACACACATACTCTGTGGAATCTTGGTTTATGAATGTCTCTCATCATGAGCAAATCAGTTTACGAACAATTTTCGGACATAAAATGTCTCGGGTGATGAAGGATGTCTTAATGAATACACAAGCTGTAACAAGCTATGAGTATCAGTGGGAGAGCATCAGTTGGTGCCCAGTTTTCGCTCAGTGCACATCCCTGCTTGAATTTCCTCAGGGAAAAATAGTTCCAGTTTATGAAGAATTTGGGTGATGAATGGCCTTCAGGCACTAGTGTAGCTAGAGTGTGTGCTGTCTGGCACGGCCCTTCCGTTTGCTGCCCTTAGACCCCACAAGAAGCACATATTGCCTACAGTAGACCCAAAAGTGCCACCCAGGGTGGAAATGCCCCCTCCCCCGCTACGCTAGTGCCTTCAGGACCAAATTCATAAACCGAAGTTCCACTGTGTGTGTGTGTGTGTGTGTTGAGCTGGCAGAATCATTAGCATGTTTGATAAAATGCTCTGTGGTATTTCTTTCTGCTTTACATTCTGAGCTCAAATGCCACTGAGGCCAGCCTTGCTTTCATTCTTTCAGGGTCGATAACATAACCACCAGTTGAATACTGGCATCAACATAATTGACTAATCCCTTCTCCAAAATTTCAGGCCGTATGCCTATAGTAGAAAGGATTATTATTATTATTATAAAGACAGTGAGCTGGCCAAATTGTTAGCACACCAGACAAACTGCTTAGCAGCATTTCTTCTGGTCATACTTGTTGAGTTCAAAGTCCATCGAGGTTGACTTTGCCTTGTGGGGTAGGGGTCGATAAAATAAGTGCCATTTTGAGCACTGGGGTCGATGTAATCAACTTACTCCCCTTCTCCAAAATTGCTGGTCTTGTGCCAAAAATTTGAAACTGTTATTATTATTATTATTATTATTATTATTATTATTATTATTAAGGTGGTGAGCTGGCAGAATCATTAGTGCACTGGACGAAATGCTTAGTGGTAGTTCACTTGTTGCTATGTTCTGAGTTCAAATTCCGTCGAGGTTGACTAACTTTCATTTTTTTCAGAATCGATAAAATAAGTACCAGTTGAACGCCAGGGTCAATGTAATCGACTCACCCCCTCCCCCAGATTTGCTGCCCTTGTGGCAAAATTTGAAACCATTATTATTATTATTAGTATTATTATTATTATTATTATTATTATTATTCTCCTCCTCCTCTTCCACAGCTTGTGTAGAATCTATCAGTTCTGATGCACAGCAACAACAACACCAAATGGACACTGATTCAGAGTATGCTGCTGAGAAAAAGTGAGTTACTTTCCTGTTACTACTACACTTCTGTTACATGATAATCACATTTAAAAAAAATGTTTTTCTTTGCAACAAAATAATTGAATTTTTCTAACACTGAAGCACTAATAATATTTTTGTACTTACTGAATAAAGTCTTTCCAATCTGACCGTTTTTGACATGAACATTCTTTCAAACATATTAAATTATTCATACAATGACACCACATATAAATGGCTGGTTTTAGAGTTATTACATAGTAAATTAAAAGCAGCCTCATTCCAACCGTAGTTCTTCAGGACAGGAATTTGTCTCTATTGAAGAGCTGAGATTTAAATCTCTCCTTAGTTAGAACGGTGTCAATGGAATTCTTCCCAGATCTAGTGCATGTTCAGTTGTATATTTAAGAGATCAGGAGTTATGTACATTATTTACATTTGACGGATATTTGTCCTCATTTTGTTTGTTGTTAGCACAATGTTTCGGCTGATACACCCTCCAGCTTTCATCAGGTGTCTTGGGGAAATTTCGAACCTGGGTTCTCATTCCTAAGGTATTTTTCGATGTTGTTGATGGGCATATGGTGTAGTGGTTAAGAGCGCAGGCTACTAACCCCAAGATTCCAAGTTCGATTCTAGGCAGTGACCTGAATAATAATAATAATAATAATAATAATATCAAAAAATACCTCAGGAATGAGAACCCAGGTTTGAAATTTCCCCAAGACACCTGATGAAGGCTGGAGGGTATATCAGCCGAAATGGTGAAATGGTGTGTTAACAACAAACAAGATGAGGACAAATATCTGTCAAATGTAAATAATGTAACTAGAGCATGTTGTTTGTATCTATTTAGTACCTACTGTTTTGCTACTTGGTACCACTACCATCCTTAGCTGTTTGGTACTACTACCATCTATAGCTGGCCTGGTACTGCTCCTATCTGTAGCTGCCCAGTACCACTGTTGTCCTTAACTGCAAGGTAACCTTTGGTGAGCTGTCTGTCTGGTAGCATGTGGTTAATCCATTCCACAAATAAACACAATCCAATGCTTTTTGGAGGTCTTGAACTTGTGACCTGTAGGTTAGCAGGTCAGTTGGCCAAACTGTTCTGACACCACAGATGAAGCTGGAATACTTTGGAAGTCCTGGTAAAAATCTGATCCATTCTGGTGGTGTATGTAATATTTTAATGCTTTACCTTGCCTGCCTCTCTTTGTGTTTCAGTAATCATTCTCAGGTTGATGTTGATTCTGGTATTGAAACAATGGAAGTTGACGACAGTGATAGAGTGGAACATAAAAGAAAACGTGTAAGTTGATATTCTCCCGCTCTCTTGTCTCTCTGTGTGTCTCTCATTCTATCCTTCTCTCTCTCTATTGACTTGTCTGTCTGTCTGTCATTCTCTCTTTTCTCTTTTCTTCCTCCTCCTTTCTCTCTCTCCCTTCTCTGTTTCTTCCTCTCTTCTTTATATCCTCTTCCTCCTATCTGTCTCTTCTTTCTGCCCCTCTCCTTGTCTCTGTCTGTCTCTCCTCTCTTTATTTCTGTCTGTCTGTCTCTCTCTCTTGTAATGAATATTAAATCCTTTCTTCAGTGTGGGTCAATAGTGGGTTGGAGAGAACTGAATTGTTGGCAAGTATTGATGGCAGTTGGTGAGTAATGGTTGCTGTGGAGGGACAGGTTCAGTGAGAAAGATAAATTAAAACATCTCAACAGTATTTCTCTGCCTTTGTTCTGAGTTCAAACTCCTTCAAAGTCAACTATCCCTGCCTGTCTGCCAGCCTTTGAAATTCAATAAAGTGCCAGTCAACCATTTCTCTGCATGTGTGACCTTGTGCCTGTCTTATGAGTATTTTTATAAAAATGTTAAAAAGGCATGAATTACACTGGCATCATTTGGATAGGACTGCACCATATCTTATCAACATCATCATCCAATGTCTGCTTTCCATGCTGGCATGGGTTAGACGCTTTTACAGCAGCTGGTGAACCAGATGACTGTGCCAAGCTCTACTGCCTGCTTTGGCTTGGTGTCTATGACTGGATGCCCTTCGTAATGCTAGCCCCTTTTTGTGTGGCATCAGCACCAGTGAGGTTACCAAGTGACTTGCAAGGCAAGACCCCTCAACAGCAGCAGTAGTAGTGGTAGAGTTTGGGGAGGTGGTTTTCTGTTAGTGATGAGAGGTTAGAGTATGATATAGGGACTGAAATGGGTGTCTTGCTGTAGAGGAAGTACATGACTACCTTAGTTGGAGAAAGAGATGGAGGGATGATGAAGGTGTATCAGGACGTACCCTCAAGTTACAAGTCAGTGTTTAGGGTATATCCTCTGTTACAAGGCAGTACCCTCATGTTACAAGGCGGTGTTTAGGGTGTACCCTCAAGTTACAAGGTGGCATATTTAAGTGAATTGGTAGAGAGGACTGGATAGGGTAAGTTTGTGAGATTGTGAAAGGAGACTTATCACTGGAAGGGGTGGGGAATATAGTGAGTGAACATGGTTGGAGAGATGGGTTTATTATATCTAAAGGGTAACCTCTAACTTTTCCTGAGTTTTAATGACCCTTGTGCTTAGTCTTCCTTATTATCTACCCTGATTTGTTTTCTTGTCTTAAATTATGTTTAATTAAGGATTTTTTCTTCAATTTAAAAAGCATTTTTTTTTTTTTACCATTTTTTTTCTTCTCTAGGATGCCAGCATTGGTTCAGAAGCTACAGAAACACAAGTCTTGAACTCCATAATTAGAATATTTCTTGTCTCCTGGCGAGAACAGAGAGATCCTGGAACACTGCATATACCTTGTCTTGCTGAAGCTTTCAATGAAAGTAAGAGCTCTTTGATATTATAAGTTGTTGTTGTTTGTATGTTCACCATAATTTTAATGTGCATGCTCATGTGGGAAGATAACAAAGCTAGAATCGGTAATTTCATGGATAGTCTGTATACCAATAACTAGCAAAGATTTCAAACACACACACACACACGCATATATTCAGACATCTTTGGTTTTTTACACTGCTGGAATGCACAGCACCACTGTGAAACCTTGTTTGCATTTTACTTGATTTGCTAGAAATCACAGCCAAATCTTCCTCAAACTGCACCCTACCATCTAAAATGACGGAAGGCCAGATTATATAATGTAGTTCAGGATGGTCTTAAAAAGATGGGATAGCCATGCAGGAATGTCTTTGACCTAGAGTCTGCTTAATCAAAATTGAATTGAGGCTACATTACAAGAATAATTTGTTTGCTTGATGGAAGTCTGTGTAGAGAGTAGAATACTTGGGTAACTCTAACATGTTGGATTTATAGCAGTCAAATTTCCTTAAATTTACACCATAGCATCTTAAAAAAAATTTGATTTTCAGTGTCTGAAAATGAAAGATGAAGTGACACGGCTGGACTTATTTTTGATCGTAGGTCTGTTCAGTCAAGGCTCACCTATGGCTAAACAACCACCACCACCTGACTAAAACTCTTACTAGCTGGTTCCAATTGGGGGTAGGTTTTTACTATTTCATTGTCACTAAAGTCAAGTGCACCTGTGTTGTTTCAAACATAATAAAATACTGCTCCCTCATCTGAGATAGTGTGACATTGGTGTTGCCTTGGCAGAGGTTTGTGCTCTCTGAGTGCTCTTATTATTATCTGGAATGTTTCACAACTGAATTCAAAGGCTTAATTTTTGGCAGTACAGTGGTGTTGATGACAGTAAATAGTATTTATTATCATCTTCATCATTTAACATCTATGTTCCATGCTGGCCTGGGTTGGATGGTTTGACAGGATCTCATTCGTTCAAGGCTTCATTGAGCTCCAATATCTGCTTTGGTATGGTTTTTTTTATAGTTGAATGCCCTTTCTAATGCCAACCACTTCACAGCATTGACTGGGGGCTTTTTTTATGCCATCTTCACTATTGAAGCCACCATGTAGTTCATATGACTATGGAGCCCTGGGGAAGGTGGAGATGTGGGTAAGCTTCCTGCTAAGGGATGAGGGGAATTACTACGAGAGAGGGAGGCAGAACAGTTTCCTGCAGAGGGATCTGCATCTAGTGGGGTTAGAAGGTGGGTAGTCAATCTATTTGAATTGCTCGTTTTCCCATGGTCTAATTTTCACATCATTTTTTTATTTCTTGCAGAAGAGAAAGATTACAAAGAAATTATCAATCAGATTGTCATGGAAACTCTTCACCTCATTTACTCAAGTCCAGAAAATCTGATCGACTCCTTAAAAACTGCTGTGGATGGTGTGTCTCCAGTCCGAAGTTATAGTTCTAGTCCTTGTAGGTAAGTACCATTGTCACTGTCACACCAAGTAAAATTTGTACTAAGGTCTGTACTTGCGACTCTTTCCTGGGTCACTCAAAGTAGGGGTTGGGTGAATTGAATTGTTGCATGTTAGTAAATGAAGAAAGATATCTTTAGCTAATTTTGGGAATAAAGTTGTAATAATAATAATAATAATAATAATAATAATCATTATTTTTCATCTGTCTTTACATTCTGAGTTCAAATTCCACTGAGGTCAACTTTGCCTTCCATCCTTTTGGAGTCAATAAATTAAGTACCAGTTGCGTACTGGGGTTGATCTGATTGACTGGCCCCCTACCCCAAAATTTTGGGCCTTGTACCTAGAGTAGAAATGAAGACAATCAGCATCATTGTTTAACCCTTTTGATAGCAACCCGGCTGAAACCACCTCTGGCTCTGTAATACAAATGTTTTGTTTTCATAAGTTCTGGATTAAAATCTTCCACCAAACTTAGTTACAGTTTATGTTCTTAACACTAGCTTAATGATAACTAAGTGATTTTACTAAATTCTTTGTTATATTTAAAATTAATTGGGAGGAACACAGACCATCTCAACAGAAATCTGGTAACAAAAGGGTTGATGTCCACTTTTCCAGGCTCACATGGGTCAGATGTAATTAGTTGAGGTGGATTTTCTGCAGTCAAATGCTTTTCTTGTTGCTGGCCCTTGTTTCCATGTAAGCTAATATTTCTGCATGACCGGACATGTTTCCATGATAGGTTGGAATCAAACAACAACACTTGTATGATGGTGACAGTCATTTACATGTGCCACATGATGTCAAGGCAAGGTGACTTATACATGTGTGTGCATGCACACTCGCTCACTTATTCACATTGGTGCCGAGAAGTAGTGCACCCAGCTATAAAACACTCTTATGTCTTACACGATTGCCATTATATCCAGTCAAGAAAAAAACCCAATGAGAGAGGCTTTACCTGGTGACTCAACTTGTTAGAAATAGCAGCCAAAAAAAAAGGCGGCGAGCTGGCAGAAATGTTAACACGCTGGGCAAAATGCTTAGCAGTACTTCGTCTGCTGTTACGTTCTGAGTTCAAATTCCGCCGAGGTCGACTTTGCCTTTCATCCTTTCGGGGTCGATAAATTAAGTACCAGTTACGCACTGGGGTCGATATAATCAACTTAATCCGTTTGTCTGTTCTTGTTTGTCCTCTCTGTGTTTAGCCGCTTGTGGGCAGTAATGAAATAGGTATTTCGTCTGCCGTTACATTCTGAGTTCAAATTCCGCCGAGGTCGACTTTGCCTTTCATCCTTTCGGGGTCGATAAATTAAGTACCAGTTACGCACTGGGGTCGATATAATCAACTTAATCCGTTTGTCTGTTCTTGTTTGTCCTCTCTGTGTTTAGCCGCTTGTGGGCAGTAATGAAATAGGTATTTCGTCTGCCGTTACATTCTGAGTTCAAATTCCGCCGAGGTTGACTTTGCCTTTCATCCTTTCGGGGTCGATAAATTAAGTACCAGTTACGCACTGGGGTCGATATAATCAACTTAATCCGTTTGTTCTTGTTTGTCCTCTCTGTGTTTAGCCCCTTGTGGGCAGTAATGAAATAGGTATTTCGTCTGCCGTTACATTCTGAGTTCAAATTCCGCCGAGGTCGACTTTGCCTTTCATCCTTTCAGGGTCGATAAATTAAGTACCAGTTACGCACTGGGGTCGATATAATCGACTTAATCCGTTTGTCTGTTCTTGTTTGTCCTCTCTGTGTTTAGCCCCTTGTGCGCAGTAATGAAATAGGTATTTCGTCTGCCGTTACATTTTGAGTTCAAATTCCGCCGAGGTTGACTTTGCCTTTCATCCTTTCGGGGTCGATAAATTAAGTACCAGTTACGCACTGGGGTCGATGTAATCGACTTAATCCCTTTGTCTGTCCTTGTTTGTCCCCTCTATGTTTAGCCCCTTGTGGGCAATAAAGAAATAAGAAATAGCAGCCAAATTACCCTCATTACCCTGTGTACCATCTTATGAGAAAGATGGTATAATATAATCCCAAGTAAAAATAGTCCTAAATACATTGACTGAAAAAAATAAGCAGACACACAAAACAGAAGGGATGGTCTTCATTGGAATGCCACAATGGAGTATGGTACATATTGAAACCTATATGTTGTGATTATGTGAAGATTGTTTTGATTGTGAAATTACTCTGACCATTATTCTTTTAATTCTTTCAGTATAAGTCCACTAATGTCACCTGAACATGAAGAACGTAAATTCACATCCAAAATACAACCTCAGAAAAGAAAAGAAGTGGAACTTATTAACTATTTACTTGATTGTTATGAGAGAGTAGCTTTTGAAGAAAGAACTAGCCCCAAAGTAAGTCAGTGTTGTGTTTTGCCATCTATTAAATCGAGTCTGTTAATATCTCTAAGCATTTCTCATGGTTAATCCTTCAGCATTTAAACTGGTTATATCTTGCTCAAATATTCTGCCTTGTTTTATGTTAAAGTCTTCCAGATCTTGCCTCTCACACTTACCCTGCAATGTCAGTCTAAATATAAACATAAAAAATCTGATTTGAGAGAGGGAGAGAGATCTGGCTGCTATTTCTGGCAGATTTAGCAACCATATAAGGGCAGCTGCATGGACAACAATCATAAGAAACATTTCAAAGAGATATATTGATTTTAAGGATTCACATATCCAACCTAGATATTCTACTTCCTTATGTTCAAAATGTTCACATCCTGCCTCTCACACCTACTCTACAATGTTATTCTGTAATAAACAATCACATCATCATCATTATTGTTTAACGTCCACTTTCTATGCTGGCATGGGTTGGGCGGTTTGACTGAGGACTGGCAAACCAGAAGATTGCACCAGGCTCCAATCTGATCATATCACTGAAATCTCAAAGCCATGAGATAATGCATAATTAATTCCGTGTCGGTGGCACGTAAAAAGCACCATCCGAATCGTGGCCGAAGCCAGTGCCGCCTCGACTGGCTTCTGTGCAGGTGGCACGTAAAATGCACCAATCCGACTGTGGCTGATGCCAGCCTCACCTGGCACCAGTGCAGGTGGCACGTAAAAAGCACCCACTACACTCACGGAGTGGTTGGCATTAGGAAGGGCATCCAGCTGTAGAAACATTGCCAGATAAGACCGGAGCCTGGTGCAGCCTTCTGGCTTCCCAGATCCCCGGTCGAACCGTCCAACCCATGCTAGCATGGAGAACGGACGTTAAACGATGATGATGATGAATTCAAAGCTGTGAAAAAATAAGCATTATATTTGACAGAATAAATTAAGTGCTGAAGAGTTAACATAGTCCAGCTCTATCCTGTATCAGTGTTAGAATAGCTTCGGCCTGACTTGTTTTGAGTTTATTGTGATGGTTTGTAAATTGTTTAATAATTTTAAATGAATTTCTCTTTTGTAGAAATCTAGTATTCCTCCTTTGAATAATGTATTGTCAATTGCTAGACTATCTTGTGTTCATCACACGGCTCTTGTACTGCAAGGAACTCTGTTTGAAAATAGGTAAGTTTTTATTAAAGCAGCTCTTTTGGATCTTTTTGGTTTGAACGGCAGTTTTTTTTGTAGCAGTGTCATATGAAATTGTCACCCATAATTATGACCCTAGAATCGATCTATTGCATTTCAATCTGTTTTAGGGTTAGTTAGGGTTAGGGGTGGGGGAAGGGTATCTTTTTTTTCTTCACAAATGTAAATAAACCCAATCTGTTTCTTAAACGAGGGACATAGTCATACGGCACAGAATGTTTTTTACCTCAATAGACGTCACTGATTGGTTGAAATTGCAGAAATTGAAGAAAGAAAACAACTAATATCTTACAAACTATAGAATTTTCTCAATAAAGCCAAGAGAAAAAGATGTTTTATAACACATTCTACCAGTATACGAAGTTTAAAATTTTTTAGTTACCTAGAAATTATGTTAAAAACTGCCGTTCAAACCGAAAAGATCCGCTCTTTTCCTTTTGTCGTAGCTTGCTTCTAATTGTCAGTGTGATCAGAAGCACCCTAAACTTTCTGAAATTTATATTTTATATTTGTGTGTGTGTGTGTCTTTATTTTTGATTTTGCTTGTTGATAAAAACATAACTGCTATGGAGCAGTATTAAGGTTTATTTCGACCCCAGATAATACTGAATGAAATTGTGTAACTGTAGAGAGGGTTATTTAAATATAGTAGGTGTGGCTGTGTGGTTGAGAGGCTAGCTTCCTAACTGTGTGGTGTTTGGTTCAATCTCACTGTGTGGCACTTCGGGCAAGTGTTGTCTAGTATAACCCCGGGTTGACCAAAGCCTTGTGAGTGAATTTGGTAGAATGGAAACTGAAAGAAGCCTGTCATGTATGTGCCCTTCTCTAAACATCATTTGATGGTTGTAAATGAGCATCATACAAACGATGTCAATCATTTCCAAGCTTCCATGAAAAAGATGTTCAGTCGCAAGGAAATTTTACCTTGCTTTGGAAACAGGTGAGGGTTGGTGCCAGGGAAGGCGTCTGGCCGTAGAAAAATCTGCCCCAACTAACTCTGTCTGTGGACGTTAAATGATGATTATTACATGATGAATTGGCAGAGTGGTTAGAGCAGTGGACAGAATGCCTTGTGGTATTTGTTCCAACTGTCTATGCTCTAAGTTCAAATCCCACCAAGGTCAACTTTGCCTTTCATCTTTTGGGATTGATTAAAAGGGGGAAAGAAAAAAATTTAATTGCTTTGCAGTATTTGTTCTGGCTCTTTGCATTCTGAGTTCCAATCTCATCATAGTCTATATGAATGCTAGACTTAACCTATCACCTGGCTTAACACCAACACTAGCACTATGTGCACCTTTACCGACAGCACTATGTGCACCTTTACCGACAGCACTATGTGCACCTTTACCGACAGCACTATGTGCACCTTTACCGACGGCGCTATGTGCACCTTTACCGACGGCACTATGTGCACCCTTACCGACGGCACTATGTGCACCTTTACCGACCGCACTATGTGCACCTTTACCGACGGCACTATGTGCACCATTACCGACGGCACTATGTGCACCTTTACCGACGGCACTATGTGCACCTTTACCGACGGCACTGTACACCTTTACCGATGGCACTATGTGCACCTTTACCGATGGCACTATGTGCACCTTTACCGATGGGACTACGTGCACCTTTACCGATGGCACTACGTGCACCTTTACCGGTGGCACCACGGGCACCTTTACCGGCGGTACTACAGGCACTTTTACCAGTGGCACCATGGGCACCTTTACCGGCAGCACTCTGTGCACCTTTACTGGTGGCACCACGAGCACCTTTACCGGTGGCACCACGGGCATCTATACCAGTGTTCAAGTTATGTCTCTGGCTTGAGAATATCTTATTCCTTTCTTCCTTTCCATCAGCCTAGGGGACTCTTTATATAGACTTATGGCATGACCTTCCTTCCTTCCTGACTAAAAGATGAAATTAAAACAAAAAAATCCCAAAAGTTGTAACCCTGATTAAATGACAGTTTTTCTTGTTTCTTTTCTTTCCTTTAGATCTGAAACTGCTTCTTTGTTTTTGCTACCATATTTGCTTTCCCACAATCTGCCCAGAGGATTCCTCTCACTTCTTGTCTCAACTTTACCTGACAGAGAAAGTTTGAACAAGGTAAGGTTCCTCTTGTTTGTTTGTTTGTTTGTTTTTTCTGTGTTGATTCCAACAGCCACCTCATCAGCCTTAATGTCTGATTTCTTTACTGTTCTGCTTCTTCGATTCATTTGTCTGTCTTCACATGTGATGGGTACTTTACATGAAATGTCAACGTGGCTGTGTAGTTAAGAAACTTCCCTTGCAACCATGTGGTCTTGGGTTCACTCTCAATGTATGGTATCTTGGGCAAGCATCTTCTACTCTAGCCCTGGGCTGATTAAAGCCCTGTGAGTGCATTTGATAGATGGAGATTGAAAGAAACCCATTGCATGTGTGTATTCGCATGTCTCTGTCTTTGTGACTGTGTTACCAAGTACTGTGACTTAGCAGCTCAACAAATAGATATATATCAAGTACGAAACTTTAAAAAAACAAATACTGCACTTGATACAAGCCACTAAAATCATTCAAACTGTGCTCCAGCCTGGTCACAGTTCAATAACTGAAACAAGTTTGAAACTAATATAATACTAGTTTCTCTTTCTCTACCTACATGTTTATATTTGTGTGTGTCATCATCATCATCATCATTGTTTAATGTCTGCTTTCCATGCTGTCATGGGTTGGACGGTTTGACTGAGGATTGGCAAGCCAGTAGGCTGCACCAAGCTCCAATCTGATCTGGCAAGGTTTCTACAGCTGGATGCTCTTCCTAATGCCAACCATTCCATGAGTGTAGTGGGTGCTTTTTACATGCCACTAGCATGAGAGCCAGTCAGGTGGCACTGGTATCGACCACATTTGGATGGTGCTTTTTACGTGTCACTGGCATGGGAGCCAGTCAGGCAGAACTGGCATGAACCACGTTCGGATGGTGCTTTTTACATGTCATAGGATCCAGTCAGACGGAACTAGCATTGACCATGTTTGCATGGTGCTTTTTACATTCCACCAGTATGGGGAGCCAGTCAGGTGGCACTGGCATCAACCCACGCTCAAATGGTGCTTATTACATGCCACCAGCACAGGTGGTGTGTGTGTGTGTATACAATATAAATCATGTAGTTAATTAACATAATTGTAATAATTAGTTTACAGTTATCATGTTAACCTTTCCATATTTTTCCTGAAAAATCCATTTCTCTTGATGCTAATGAAAGAATATTTCCCTTTGTAGATTTTTGTGCCTATCATTCACCGTCTTAGCCAATTGATATCATGCCAGTCTTTGGACACTGATGACTACAAGGAACCATTATCTGTTCTCTCAGAACTCTGTGAAATTAAATGGGACAACTGTCGACCTATTTGTTCATTGGTAAGTTACGGGTTCCTTTTAAACTCTTTATTTTAATTTGTGGTAGACAATGTGGTTAAGAAGTTTGCTTCTCAACCACATGGTTCCAGGTTCAGTCCCACTGCGTGGCACCTCAAGCAAGTGTCTTTTGCCATAACCTTTATCAGCCAATACCTTATGTGTGGATTTGGTGATGGAAACTGAAAGAAGCCCATTGTGTGTGTGTGTGTGTGTATGGTAAAGGTGCATGGCTTAGTGGTTAGGGTGTTTGGTTCATGATTATAAGGTCATGAGTTCAATTCCCGGTGACGTGTTGTGTCCTTGAGCAAGACAGTTTATTTCACATTGCTCCAGTCCACTCACCTAGCAAAAATGAGTTGTATCTGTATTTCAAAGGGCTGGCCTTGTCACATTGTGTGTCATGCTGGATCTCCCTGGGACCTATATTAAGGGTACGTGTATCTGTGGAGTACTCAGCCACTTGCATGCTAATTTCATGAGCAGGCTGTTCCATTGATCGAACCAACTGGAACCCTTGTGGTCATAACCAATGGAATGCCAGTTTATATATGTGTGGGTGTGTGTATGTTTGTTTCTCCTTGTCTTGACATCACCTGGTAGTTGTAAATGAGGCTTTTTAAAAAAAATATTTTTAGTCAGTAAGGAGGGCAATGTCCATGTCCCATCACAACACCTCTAAGGTTAATGGGAAAGAAGACAGAAAGACATCATTTGACAGAAGACCCGGCCAGAATGATTGCAGCAGGGTGAACTCTGCTGCTAAAGGCACTAAAAATGCCAAGTGGTGTTGTTAAATCAAGTGATAGATTAAATCTACCATCCAAGTAGCCATACAAGGATTTGAACTCAGAAGTGTAGGAACAAATACTGCAAGGCATCTGGTTTGATGTTGTTACAGTTCTGCCCTGGATTTGTAAATTTTTCTAAAATTTTTCTTTTTAATCAACCTTGAAAGGATGAAAAGCACAGTTGACTTTAGTTAGATTTGAACTCAAAGAGCTGAATATCAGAACAAAGATATTCTATTTCAAGCTGTAATGACTATCACTTCACTACCTTAACCCTTTTGTTACTAAGATTTCTTATTTCTTTATTGCCCACAAGGGGCTAAACATAAAGGGACAAGCAGAGATAGACAAAGGGATTAAGTCGATTATATCGACCCTAGTGCGTAACTGGTACTTAATTCATTGACCCTGAAAGGATGAAAAGCAAAGTCGACCTCGGCGGAATTTGAACTCAGAACGTAGCAGCAGACGAAATACCGCTAAGCATTTCACCCGGCGTGCTACCGATTCTGCCAGCTTGCTGCCTTCAGTTACTTTTGTTACTAGATTTCTGTTGAAATAAACTGCTTTTGTTTCGGTTAATTTTTAAAATTGTGAAGAACTTAGTAAAATATCTTTGTCATTAAGCTGGTGTTTGGAACATAAAATACGAAATTTTGATGGAAGATTTTAATCCACATCTCTTTAAAACAGCAAGTTTGGGTCATCGAATCCGGGGCAGTCTCAGGCTGGTTGGTAACAAAAAGGTTAACCCTATATGGTTTAACAGTAGATATTTCAGATAAACACAATAGATTATCTCAGTGAATATTTCTTTTTTAATATATTGTTTTTATTTCTCTTTTGTCTCATTAGATGGTGTCCCAATCCAACTGGTTACCGAAGGTAATGAGAAAGACCACAGGACTGGAAATGGAGAAACTTACTTTACTTGGACCATTTCTCTCACTCTCGGTTTTTGTTGGTGATAATGTTAGTTGGAAATATTTCTATTATTTATTTCTGATTTCAGGAATTAAACACAAAAGGAAAAACCTAATTCCTATTCTTGCTATTCTGTAATTAGTTTTGTATGAAGTCATCATCATCATCATCGTTTAACATCCGCTTTCCATGCTAGCATGGGTTGGACGATTTTGACTGAGGGCTGGCAAACCAGATGGCTGCACCAGGCTCCAATCTTGATCTGGCAGAGTTTCTACAGCTGGATGCCCTTCCTAACACCAACCACTCTAGAGTGTAGTGGGTGCTTTTACATGCTACTGGCATGGGGCCCAGTCAGGCGGTACTGGCAATGCCCTCACTCGAATCCTTTACATATGCTGGTAACGATCACGCTCAAATGGTGTCTTTTACGTGCCACCAGCACGGAAGCCAGATAGCCACTCTGACAACGATCACGCTTGGATGGTGCTCTTTGCATCCCACTAGCACGGATGCCAGTCATCGAATTTGATTTTGATTTTGACTTTTGAAAATTTAATTCTTGTATACATAGAGGCATGACTATGTGGTTAAAAATCTTGCCTTGCGATCATGTGATTGTCAGTTCAATCCCACTGTATGGTACCTTGGGCAAGTGTCGTCTACTCTAAACTTGGCCAACCAATGTCTTGTGAGATAATTTGGTAGACAGAAACTGTGTAAAATCCTATATGTGAATGTGTGTCTTGTTTGTCTCTCCACAACTACTTGACAACCAGTGTTACTTTGTTTATATTCCTGTAACTCAATAGTTTAACAACAGAAGCTGACACAATCAAGTATCTAGCTTAATAAATACTGGGGTCAATTTGTTTGATAAAAATCCTTCAAGGTGATACCCCAACATGACTGCAGTCTAATGACCGAAACAAATAAAAGATAATTTCTCTTTTTATTGCTATCAATTCATAAAATTTCTAAATATTATATTCAGATTACTTCTACATTCAAAATTGCATGACTTATAATAATCTTATAGAATTATTCTATTCTATTAATTTTCTTTTTTCAAAGAAATATTTTATAATGTAATCTTAAAAATGATCAAATTATTATTATAGATACAACTCATATCTGTCAACCGACTGAAGTTGATAAATAACAATGGATTGAATTACTATTTTTTTTCTGAAGAACTGGTGTTTCCATGCAAGCATCTACATAATGATTACAGCACAACATACAAGCATTCACTAGTGAAACATATGTAAAGATATGTAATTGTTATAATCAGAAAATAACCTAAATCTTGTGTTTTATTCAACTCTCAGATACATATAAATATATATAAATAAATAATTAAAGCATAGCTACTTTCATTGGGACTAATTATTACAAATAGTTATTATCTTAAATTAATTGATGAGTCCCATAATTAAATAATGTTAACCTGTGTAAGCGTACTAATGAGATTCGTTATATTCTAATAAATAAGTGAATTTATCCCTGTGCCTGCATTACTTTTTTACCTTTTTTTAAAATATTTCTTAGTGTTTTGATCTTTTTGTTTCAGGTGAAAGTTGTTGAGAAATATTTCTCTAACCATTTATTAACACCAGACAATGCAAGACTCATATTCCAAACTCTGCAACATGGTCTTGAATATGCTCGGGTAAGTGGGTCACCTGTTGTCGCTCTTTATTTAACCTTTGACCAGCTCAGACTGAATGATATTCAAGCCATTACCTCTTAGCTTTTATTTCGGCACAGTGTATCTAGGACCATATTGTGTAATTTGTCCTCACCTCATATTCACTCAGTTTCGGAAAGAATCCAAAATTTGGATGGGTTCTGTAAAATAAATAACTTTTTTTGTTACTAGGTGCAGGCATGGTTGGGTGGTTAAAGAAGTCTGCTTCTCAACTATGTGGTTTTGGGTTCAGTCCCACTGAAGGCCACCTTGAGCTATAGTCAAGTACCAACCAGTGCTTTGTGTATAAATCTGTTCTCTGTTGTTGTTTAACACCAAATTAACTTTGACTGAATAGACTTGTGGTCAAAAGTATTTCAGCTACGACAACACATCATCCTTCATATCTTGCATATCGTGGTTTCCATTATTTGTATGGTTGGATTTGAGGGACAATTGGTTTATATTTCTAGCAGGTCAAGCAACCTCATAGACATGGTGAGGTACAACATTGTAGCTGACAAGGGTGGTGTTAACATGTAGGAAAGCACTTAAGGTGTTTCTTCTTTGAATCCCTACATGAAGTACAAATCTTCATTGGTTCCCGTCTCCCTTGGTCCAATATATTGAAGAAGTTTGCTTCAGATTTATTGATAATTGATTCCTAATATTATTGTTTTCTTTAATTTATCTTCGACAGACGGAGCAGTATAAAATCATACATGCAGTTTTGGTGAACTCAGAAAGCAGGGATGCTGCTATAGGGCTGTTAGAGAAGTTTATTGATGGAAATTCCAAGAAATCTCAAATTCAGGTATTGATCTGTTCAGTGATTTTATTATAGAATTACATTTGTCTGATTTTGTTTTGCGGGGCTGAGGGGGGAAAATATTTCTTTGTGTTTGTTTTAGAGGGTACAGATTATTCTAAAGAAATGTTCATTAGTTTTTAGAAACAAACTGTTAAATAAATATTTTGGCAACCAATAAATTAATAAATCATCCATCCATACATACAAACATGGTACATAGTTGCATAACACACACATACACACACACACAGACAGACATGCACACACAAGGAGACAGAGGTGCATACTTATGCAAACACACGCTCACACACATACATAGAAAATACACAAACACGAATATGCAAGCACATGAATATACAGGATACATACATACATACAGATGCACACACACACATATACATACATACACATACATACATACATACATATATCATGAGTCTAACACCTTAACCATTTGACCACATGCCTTCACTCACTCACACACATGCACGCCGCGCGCACACACACACACACACACACTCTTGTATACACACCCACTGTGTGGGTTTGAAATTTTTTTTTTCTTTATTTTGTGAATACCTTAAATTTGTTAATTACAGGTTGATGAGAGATATGTTGCCGGAGATGGTTTCATGCTCAATCTTCTCACAGTTCTTCAGATGCTGGCTATAAAGATCTCTTTGGATAAGGTAAGATTTTGCAGATGCTAAATAACGATGGTGAATGAATGAATCTCTCTCATCCCTTTGAGTCCTACGACTCAAGGCCAGTTACTCAGTTTGCAGTGGCATAAAAGGGACTCAGCACACAATATTCACTTTGAAGGGGACACCAGTCCGTTGCAGTGTTACTCATTCACAGCTGAGTGAACTGGAGCATTGTGAAATGAAGTGTCTTGCTCAAGAACACAACACACTGCCTGCTCTGGAAATTGAAACCATGAGCTTGTGATTTTGAGCACAACATCTTAACCACGAGACCATGTACCTATTAATCTGGCTGGATTCAGCAACGAAAATAGTGAAACCCCATTCCTTTTTATTTCTACCCAATACGCATGTGTGCAAGTGTGAAAATGTGCGTAAATGCACACATGTGCAAGCATACTTGGGAAACATACCAGTAATGTAGAACAGTCTAGATTACTTAGAAAAGATAGAAATAAAAAGGTGCGGGGTTTTCAAGATTTTTCTTGTTCAATATAGCCAGATTAATAGGAATGTGACCTATTGATCCCTGGTATGTTTGCACGTGTGCATTTATGCACATTTTCACACTTTTAATATAAATAAAAAAGGAAAGTGTTTTCTTGTTTTAGTTTGCTGAAACATCATTAGAAATCTCCAAATTGCAACCATTTGGCTTCAGGTTCAATCCCACTGTGTGGCACTTAGGGTAGATGTCTTCTTCTATAGTTGTGGACTGACCAAAGCCTTGTGAGTGGATTTGGTAAACAAACTGAGAGATGCCTGTCATGTATAAATACATTGGCTGCTTATTTCTCTGAGTTTATTCAAGTGATTTGCACACCTGTGATGAAACTGCAATAAGGGTCCATATCCACCATCCATGCAGTGTAAAGAGAGGGATTGCTCAGTGCCTAAAACATCGAGCAATGAATATAAGTAGCGATCGTGATACCCACCTTAATCATTAGTCATCAAAATTATTTTATACCTTAATCATTAGTCATCAATATTGTTTTATATCTTTGTGATTAGTCATCAGTATTGTTTTATACCTAAGTCATTAGTCATCAATGCTGCTTCTATTTCAGGTGGACCTATATTATCCTTACCATCCAAACTGCAGAGTTGATATCTCATCTGAAAGTTGTATGAAATGTACATCTCAGGAGAGCGAGGAATGGCGCACAGAACTGGGTAAGTGGGGAATTACTCGGCTGGCATCATTGGATTAAAATATTAAATTTTAATCTGCTTTAATCTGAGTTGACTTTTGATTGTAAGTTCCAGAAATATTTTAGAGGTTAATTTAACAACTAGATTTCCCTACTAAAATTCAACTTGTCTCTCGTTAAGTTCATTTGTCTTGCAGTTGCCTTCTAGAAATGTTAAATTTTAAGGAATAATGAAGATACATATTATTTGCATATATTAATATATATTAAGGTACCAGTTTTATATTATATTTGTTTGAATATTTTTCAGCTAAAACTAAAAATTGGCAAGATCCTAAATTTTCTACAGAATGTTTCTTTTTGACATTACACTGCCATCACATTTCCATCCTGCCACTTTCGAGGAAATACCAACGCCATCTAGTTATTATAAGGAATTTGAATCGAGCCATCGAAGAGTTGGAGTCGAGCGAGGCTCAGTGGAAAGATTCACCGGTAGCCTCTCGAAATAAAGAATCTCTAGAAAAATGGAAAGCTCAAGTAAAAGTGAGTGGATCTCTTCCTGTTTTTTTTTTAGGGGGGGTGTCTCTTTATTTTCTTACCCCTTTCTCCTCTCTTTTGTAAAAAATAAAAATAAAAAACAAATAAAAAGGAAAAGAACAACCCCGTTCTTGGATGCATTCTCTTTTGGAATTGGTGTTCTTTAAAGCTTGGATCCAATCAGAAAGAGCATCTGTCTTGTAAACCACTCTTTATCATCTTAGGAAAGGAAAGCACCTATTAATGCAGCCCTCTCATGGGTGTGTGACGTTTTGGTACAGCTGTTTCGGTGCTGCCTGTTTTGGCATCACTGATTCAATGCTGACTTATTTGACATCATCTCACTCTAACGTTTCTCTTGTTCTTTTCCTCTCTCTCTCTCTTTCTCTTTCTCCCCCTCCCCACCCTCTATCTCTCCCACTCGCCCTCCTTCCTCTCTCCTCCATGTGTGTGAGCATATTTTCTTGTGTACAAATGAGATGGAAAGTGTTTGTCTCTCTATTCCCCTCTCTGTATATTTCTGCATATCCATTCAAGTGTGTGTGTGTGTGTGTGTGTGTGTGTGTGTTTACTTTCAGTGCCATTATATACAATCACAAAAACAGGCTGAATGTCCAGTCAGCCTGCCAAAATCTTCAGTGTCCAAACAACTGTACCCACTTGGCTCATTCCCATCCTCCTACACAGTTTTAAAAAGACCTGTTGTCATGGCTGCACTGTCTTTTATACATAGGTCTGCTCAATCCTGAGGCTAAACAGCAACTGTTTAGTCAATCTAGCTAGGAAAACTATTTGGAATGGAATTAAGTTGTTGTTTCATCCCGAATTAGTCCTGTTGACTCATCTTATTTTCAAAGATATCTCAGTCATAATTATTTCACCTTTTCTGTTTTTTCAGATAGGGGCTCCACAGGCATTGCTGTCTGGTTAAAAAGATCACTTTGCAATTACGTGGTTCTGGGTTCATTCAGTTCCACTGTGTGGCACCTTGAGCAAAGAGACCTTTACCTTAGCTTCAGGTGGACATGTCTCTTGTGAGTGAGGTTTGGTAGAAGTGTGTGTGTGTGAAGGTACATGGCTTGCGGTTAGTGGTGTTACCTCAATAAACTTGACCTGACGTAGAAATGGGGATGTTAAAATGATGATAAAATGTTGATAATCTGTTTTTAGTATATTTGTATTTGTTTAATGTATTTATTTTTCTTTTGTGATTTGCAGAAATTACAAAAGAGTAAGCTTTGTGCCAATGCTGGCCTCTTGGATGAATCTCTCTTAAGACGGTGTTTGCAGTTCTATGGCGTCGTAGCTGATTATTTATTGAAAATGGCAGATCCCGAGAATGAAGGGTAAGAAATACTGGCACCGGCAGCCGTACCGTTTGTTTTCTCATTCTTTAGTCTCCGAAGAAACAAGAATTTGTGTGTACACACCGTTGCACATGTACGAAATATTCTATACATAATGCAGATTGATATTGGGTGCTAGCTAAATAGGAGACACGTATTAGACTAAAAGAACATTTCCGAAAATTTGTGTAGGCCCAGGCATGGTTAATAGGCATAGGTTGTGGCTATATGGTTAGTAGTTTGCTTCCTAATCACATGTTCATGGGTTCAGTCTCAGTGTGTGGCACCTTGGGCATGGGTCTTTTACTATAGCCTTGGAAGAAACTAAGCCTTTGTGAGTAAATTTGGTAGACAGAATCTGAAAGAAGCTTGTGAGTGTGTGTGTGTGTGTGTATATATATTTGTGTGTGTATATATTTGTGTGTGTATATATTTGTGTGTGTGTATATTTGTGTGTGTGTGTGTGTGTGTGTATTTGTGTGTGTGTGTGTGTGTGTGTATTTATGTGTGTGTGTATTTGTGTGTGTGCGTGTATTTATGTATTTGTGTGTGTGTGTGTGTGTGTATGTGTGTGTCCTTGTCCATATTTTGTGCAAACATGTCTATGGGGGAAATATTAACCTTACATGGAAACAGGTGAGGGTTGGTGATGAGAAGTACATCCTAAACACCTGTTAATATATATATATATATATATATGTGTGTGTATATGTTTGTGTGTCTGTGTTTGTCTCCCCAACATCGCTTGACAACCGATGCTGGTGTGTTTACATCCCCGTAACTTAGCGGTTCGGCAAAAGAGACCAATAGAATAAGTACTTACATAAGGCTTACAAAGAATAAGTTCTGGTGTCGATTTGTTCGACTAAAGGCGGTGCTCCCGCATGGCCACAGCCAATTGACTGAAACAAGTAGAAGAGTAATGTTCCAAACACCAGTTTAATGATGGTAAAAGTTACTTTACTAAATTCTTCGTTATTTAAAAAATTAATTGAAACAAAGGCAGAGTGCCTTACCAGAAAAATGGTAATAAATGGGTTAATGATGTCATCATATTTTAGTTACTGTAAATTTTGTTTAATTCTCTAATTATGTCTCTCTTTTTTTTCTTTTCTTCTTTCCAGCAACAACTTACCTCTGCCCCAAGTCACTGAGAAGGCATTTGCTGCACTTCCAGAGTTTTATTTGGAAGATATTGCAGATTTCCTCTTATTTGTGCTGCAGTAAGTGTTCCCTAATATTCCATAACCTCAGACATCCATCTCTGACTACAGCTATTCTTTCTTTGTTATGTTTAAGGCTATTCATTTTGTGGCGTTGAGGGGACATGACTAACCATGACTCCACAAATGTGTGTGTGTATATTTATTGATTTGCGTCAATGTAATCAAATGTTCCCTTGAAGAACTGTTGTAGATCAGCATCTAAATTGCACTGTTTTCACTCACTGCAGAGGATGCGAATGGTACAACTGAAACGTATGTAGGAAATAAATGGCAAAAACTGCATCCTGTATCTATCATATTTTCCCCCATAGTTGTTATATCAGTTGTTTGTCATAAACAGTAATACTTTTAAGGACAGTAGCAACCACATCACTGTAGAGCAAAATGGAGAGTTCCATTTTAAGAAAACAACAATAAAAGGTGGTTAATTACAATTGTGAGGAGAATTCTGACTGGAAGAGGAGGAAAAGAATATATTTCATTATTTTGGAGTAAAGGATAAGATACTGTGAGAGGCTGTGTGGTAAGAAGGTAGCTTTGCAACCACATGGTTTCAGATTCAGTCCCACTGTGTGGCACCCTGGGCAAGTGTCTTCTACTATAGCGCCAGGCTGACCAAAGCCTTGTGAAGGTATTTAGTAGGCAGAAACTGGAAGGTGGCGAGCTGGCAGAAACTTTAGCACACCAGGCGAAATGCTTAGTGGTATTTCGTTGGCCACTACGTTCTGAGTTCAAATTCCACCGAGGTTGACTTTGCCTTTCATCCTTTCGGGGGTCGATTAAATAAGTACCAGTTACGCACTGGGGTCGATGTAATCGACTTAATTCGTTTATCTGTCCTTGTTTGACCTCTCTGTGGGCAGTAAAGAAATAAGAAACTGAAAGAAGCCTGTCATGTGTGTGTGTGTGTGTGTATATATATATATATATATATATATATATATATATACACACATCTGTATATATTGTATGTGCGTGTGTGTCTCCTTGCCTTGACACCATGTGATAATGGTAAACAAATGTCACTGTAATGCAAGCGGTATCCTCAATATTCTGTGAAAACATTTGATTTTGGTGAAATATTACCTTGCTTGGAAATGGCGGAAGATTGGTGACAGGAAGGGTATCTGGCCTTATGAAATCTGCCTCAATAAATTTCACCTGGCCCATGCGAGCATGGAAAAGTAAGCATTAAAATGATGATGGTGATGATGAAGGCTGAATGTTTGTGATGGGCCTGTGATTGAGTTAAGAGGTAAGTTGAAAAGTGAGGGATTTTCAGTTGAACAGGGGAATCAGTAAGGTAGTTTTTCTAACCTAGAGGATGTAAAACTCTGTTTTTTATTTCTCACTAATTTCTCTCTTGTCAACATTTCCTTGAAAAAGGTCTCTGTCTGAAACAGTGGATTTCCCACTCCCTTTGGCAAGTTCACTCGACCATTTTTTATTGATTTTTCTATGTGTTTGCTCACACACACACATATATATCAAGGGGTTGCTGACACCCCCCTGGCTTTAAGAGTATTGTGAAAGGCTTGGCTGGCGGCCTAACCTTCCAACTTCTTTTACAAGGCTTAGAAAAACAGAAGGACCACTGCAATAAGTTTGTGAATCTGAGAAGGGAATACATTGCATAAAATCATAGTTATCTGACCCTTCTGTATTTCCTTTTACCCAAAGCCAGGAACTTTTCAGCACCCCCTCGTGTGTGTATGTATGTATATATATATATATTGGAGTAGATGAAACAAAGGCGACTGAAGAAGGGGAATTTTCCTTGTGTTATTTGTCCTGTACTCTATTTTTTCGTTGTTTAAGAAAAATGTCCATTTCCTTGGTTTTGTGTTTATGTTTTCGTTTCTCATTGTGTTCGACGTTTTTTTGGTGTCCTGTACCCATATCATCATCATCATCATCATCATCATCATCGTTTAACGTCCGTTTTCCGCGCTAGCACGGGTTGGACGGTTTCGACCGGGGTCTGGGGAGCTCGGGACTGCCCCAGGCTCCAGTCTAGTCTGGCAGTGTTTCTACAGCTGGATGCCCTTCCTAACGCCAACCACTCCGCGAGTGTAGTGGGTGTTTTTTACGTGCCACCTGCACAGGTGCCAGAGGGGTCTGGCATCGGCCACGTTCGGATGGTGCTTTTTATGTGGGGGGGGGGGTGCAGAAATATAGGGAAGCACCAGTGGGGAGGGGTGGTTCAGAGAAATGATGACAGGTTCTAGGCAAGTAGAACGTAGGATATCGAGAGAGGGGTAATGCATGGTGAAATAGCGTATTGAAGAGGGGGGTTCGAAGAGTAGACACCTATAATGGTGGTGGGAGAAGCGACAGGTACGTACATATATGTATGTATATATTGCATATGTTTTATTATTTATTAATTATATATATATATATATATATATATATATATATATATATATTTATGTTTATTTTATTCTGTTTTATTTTCCAGTTACAAGTCAGAAGTTTTAGGCAGTGATCCAAGTGTTAATCAGCTTGTACGTATGTTGATAGTGTTTGTCTGCAGCCCCAGTTACTTCAACAACCCTTATCTTGTCGCTAAGCTTGTTGAAGTACTTTTTGTGATCAGCCCTAATTTCCAGCCTCGTACTGCTAAACTCAGTGAGATGCTATTGTCTCACCCACTTGCCCTCAACTATATGGTTCCTGCTTTGATGCAGTTCTATACTGGTAAGTACAAACCCATAGCTGCAAACATGTACCCTGGTAGAGGTTGCTACTATACACAAGCATTGCTATACTGTTTACATACCTGGGTAGGTTCTATTACTGCTACACTCATACTGTAATATATACACCCAGGTAGGTCCAGCTACTACACAATTACATAGTTCCACACTACATATCTGGGTAGGTGTTACTACTACACTCACACATGGCTATTTGATAAAGTATATACCCGGGTAGGCGTTCTTACTACTCGTATACCTGACTATACTATAACACTGTGTAACAAAATTTATTTATTTTTCTTTTTGTCTTTGGTCAGTAAGTGTTGCTTTCTATTTGCTTCTATCAAGAAATCAGAGGAAATGTTTTTGTGGCCTGGACATCAATGTTTTCAAAACTGACCTATTTTCCATTACATTTCAGACAGATTCAGTGCTAAGATGCTGAAGCAGAAATATCATTATAGCATATACGCTGCTCAATACCACAGATTTGCTTGTCAGTTGCTTGACCTTAACCAGTTGAGCATGTCCCTTAGTGGCTGACGATATGTGCTTCTCTGATGATGAGCAGGAGTAGTGGGGGAGCATCATAGCCACGTGTTTAGAGGGATTTTCGGGGTTTGAATAAATATAACAAAAGCAAAGTCCGAAGGAAATATTAGCCATTTTAAATACTTTCTAGGGGTAAGCAAAAAAAATCGTGTTACACAGTGTAATAGATATCAGAACAGGTCCTGCTATTATACACATACATGGCTGGCTGTACTACAACATACACCTGGTACTACTACACAACTATTCTGTTTACATGTCTAAGTAGGTGTTGCTACTACACATACTGCTATGAGTACATACCTGGGCAGGTGCTCCCACATCACATATACGTGACTGTCATCATCATCGTTTAACGTTTGCTTTCCATGCTAGCATGGGTTGGATGGTTTGATTGAGGCCTGGCTTGCCAAAAGGCTACACCATGTTCCAATCTGATCTGGCAAGGTTTGTACAGCTGGATGCCCTTCCTAATGCCAACCACTCCAAAAGTGTAGTGGGTGCTTTTTACATGCCAGTCAGGCAGCATTGATATTGACCACGCTTGAATGATGTGATTATGTAGATACTCCCTTAAAGGTAGAATTCCTGCCACTCTGGAATGGTTGAGACCTCTAGAATTCTGTTGGACACATTATGGATACATTATGGGAGTCAGTGTGTTGTTGAGCTTCAGCTTAATCCAGGTCATGCAAACCTATGATTAAAAACATTCCAGATGTGACAGTCCCATCTTTTATTCAGACAGTGTGTCCTAAAACTACATTGTCCAGTGTGCTTTTCTTTTCCTTAACCCTTTTACTGCAGAAATCAGATACATCCCTTCAGAAATTTCATTGCCCATAACTGTGTAAAGCAGTTTTATGTATCAGCTTATTTTTTATTGAAAAAGCAGTGCCACATAAAAGCAATAAAGCCAGTGCTGTGTAAAAACAGTCAGTACACACTCTCAGAGTGGTTGGCATTAGGAAGGGCACCCAGCTGTAGAAACTATGCCAAAACAGATATGGAGCCTGAACAGCCCTTCAGTAGGTCAGCTCCTGCTTAACCATCCAACCAAGGCCAGCTTAGAAAACGGACGTTAAGTAATGATTGTGGTGGTGGTCATACTTGAGATGACTTTTTGTTGAGAAATGTCAAGTTTAATGAGGCAATGTGACTTAGAGAAATCACCAGTTCTATTCTTATTTTTAGCAGATATTTAACATCATTACTGGAATAACCATGAAATTTAATTTCGCAGTTTAAAGCTTATATATGGTGGGATGTTATGTGAGAGGAATTTAGTTGGTATTTCTAGCAGGTTTAGTACCCTCCTTAGAAATTCCCTAATTAGCCGTCATTATTCTGTTTACATGTGGTGATTATTTAACCCTTTCGTTACCAACCCAGCTGAAACCGGCTCTGGCTCTGTAGTACAAATGTCTTGTTTTCATAAGTTTTGAATTAAAATCTTCCACCAAACCTTAGTCACAATTTATGTTCCTAACACTAGCTGAATAGTAACTAAATTATTTTACTAAATTCTTTGTTATATTTAAAATTAATTGAAAGAAACACAGAACATCTCTAAATAAATATAGTAACGAAAGGGTTAAATGTGTTTTTAATTGCTTCAAATGTCTTGTCAGTGTGTCTTTGCATAATGGTTAAATTTCCTTCTTTTCTTCCTTCCTTCAGATATTGAAACTACTGGCGCTAGCAGTGAATTCTATGACAAATTCACGATACGTTATCATATTAGTATCATTTTCAAAACCATGTGGATGATTCCATCTCACCAGAAGAAAATAATTGAAGAAGCTCAGTGAGTTTTTCATTTTATTGTTCAACAGCTCTTAGATTGGGGTTCTTGGTGAATGTCAGGTTTGGGTAAATCATTGCACAGGGGTGGCTGTGTGGTAAGGAGTTTGCTTCCTAACCACTTGGTCCCAGGTTCACTCCCTTGGCATGGTGCCTCGAGCAAGTGTCTACTACTGTAACCCTGAGCCAACCAAATCCTTTAGAGTGGATTTGGTGGACGGAAACTGAAAGAAGCCTAGTGTGTGTATGGATTTGGTAGGTGGAAACTAAAAGAAGCCTAGTGTGTGTGTGTGTGTAGATTTGGTAGATGGAAACTGAAAGAAGCCTAGCGTGTGTGTGTGGATTTGGAGGACGGAAACTGAAAGAAGCCTAGCATGTGTGTGTGTGCATGCAGTGCACTGTCTCCTTGCCTTGACATTATGTAAAATGAGTGTTGCTGTCATGCCACTGGTGTCCTTCATTTTTCATCTTCCATGAAAAGATGTCTTGGTCATGGGGAAAATATTACCCTGTTTGGAAACAGGTGAGGGTAGAAAGTGCATCCAGCAGTAGAAAATCTTCCTCAACAAATTCTGTCTGACCCAGGCATTTTCAATTCCCACAATTTTTGTTTTCACTCCACCTTATATTGTACATAGTATTTAAATTCTGCTCCTTGGTGAGAAATCAGGTGATGCTACTCAATGACTATCAGATGTTGTAGATGCTGCCCTGTAATTTACATTTGAATGTTGATCAGTAGTAAAAGAGAATGTCAGTGGTATCAAAATATTTGAAAGAAAAAATGGATTTAAATATTTTTATCCCTTTCATTACCAACCTGGCTGAAACCAGCTCTGAGTACAAATATCTTGTTTTCATAAGTTTTGAATTAAAATCTTTCACCAAACCTTAGTCACGATTTATGCTCCTAACACTAGCTTAATGATAACTAAGTTATTTTACTAAATTCTTTGTTATATTTAAAATTAATTGACAGAAACACAGAGCATCTCAAAATAAATACGGTAACAAAAGGGTTAAACAGTTTTATGACATTTTGAAATGTCATAATGTCAGATGTTGCTTAATTGATTTGCTCTTGAAAGGCTTCTTGAGATGAATCTAAGAACTGGGTGAGCTGTAATTCTTTGATCCTCTCAGCTACCAATTTATTGTATGTAGTTTGATAAGTTTCTCACTAATTAATTGAACTGTTGTTTTGATTGTTGTTTTGTTATCTTTGTGATTTATTAACAGGAAAGGCAAGCAATTTGTGAAGTTTGTCAATATGTTGATGAATGATACAACATTCCTACTCGATGAAAGTTTGGACTGTTTAAAACGGATCCACGAGATGCAAGAATTCCAGGATAACGAAGCGGAATGGGATGCTTTGTCACGGGTACGTATCACCACTAGCATTGGCGCCATGATGAGGACCACCACCATCACCGTCATCACAAACACTCATTTCCACTTCCACCCCATCATCACCATGACCACCACCACCACCATCATCGTTACTCCTATCCTCATCGCTGAATGGCTTGATATTATAATGTTGTCCCATTTCTTGTTCTTTGTTTTGAACCTTTATTTTCAAAAATATTTTATGTCAATCTAAGAGGGACTTGCAAAATTGTTAGCCCACCAGGCAATATGCTAAGCGGCATTTTGTCTGTCTTTAGCTTTTGGCTTCAAATGCACCGAGGTTGTCTTTGCCTTTCATCCTTTCCAAGTTGATAGAATAAGGTGCCATTTGAGTACTGGGGTCAATGTAATTGACTCATTCCCTCTCTACTGAAATTGCTGGCCTTGTGCTAGAATTTGAAACCAGTATTTTTTTATCGATCTCGGTCGATCGTGACATTTTGAGAAACGCTTATGTAGAAAACACACACACACATCCATCATTATCATCATCATTTAATGTGTTTTCCATGTTGGTATCAGTTGGATGGTTTGACAGGAACCTACATGCCCTGAGCTCCAATGTGTGTGCTTTGGCATGGATTCTTGCCAATCCAGAACAGCCAACCACTACCCACTTTTATGCACTCTTCCTGATAATGAAACAATTAATTTTTTTAAGCAATATCTCTGTAAAACATTTTCTATGAACACCTCATTGAAGTGATATTTGTGTTTTTTTTTTTCTTCTTAGGAGGAGCAAAATTCTCGTCAGAGGCAGCTTTCTATGGACGAACGACAGTGCAAGTCCTACCTCACTTTAGCAACGGAGACTGTGGAAATGTTTCATTATCTCACCGAACAAATCATTGGACCATTTCTCATGCCTGTAAATTATTCTTTTACATCGGTTCTTTATATGTTAAAGAAACATAGATTTCAAGAATTCCAGGAATGTTTTTTTTATTTTTGCCATTTTTTTGTCTTCTTTTTGGGTCGACCAAAACTTAGAATAAAATTTGGTAGACAGAAACTGTCAGTCCCATTGGACGTACATGTATGTGTACACACGTATCAGCATGGAACAAACAAGTATTAGTACTTTGAATAAAGTAAAAAAATCGAGTACTTTGTTCTATATGAGTTCCTTTATGCTCCAGTGACTGACATTTTGTTTTCACTTCTGTTTTTCCATGCTAGCATGGGTTTGATGAATGTATTATTGAGGCGTTGTTTTACAGCCGGATGTCCTTCCTTTTGCTAATCTTTACTTGTTTTTCAAATGAGGGATCTCTTATTTCTCATAAGTCAAGGATAAGAAAGCAATAAATGATTTGTTGACAGGGAAAACGGTGACAGCATCAATTCTTGTCACTCGTGACATTTTGAGAAACACACACACACATCCTCATCATCATTTAATGTGTTTTTCATGCTGGTATCAGTTGGATGTGTAGCCAATACCAACCAATCAGAGTAGTGGACACAACGGGTCCAGATAGCTGCCAAAGGCTAGCTGTTATCTGCTACGCTCAAATGTACATATATATAATAAAGGGGAGAGTGTCTGCTACAGATATAGCATACACTCAAGTGAAATTCCTCTCCCTTTATTATATATACGTACAGATTGTTTGACAGGAATCTACATGCCCCTGAGCTCCAGTGTGTGCTTTGATATGGTTTCTGTGGCTAGATACTCTTCCTGATAACCATTTCACTGAGTGTCCTGTCAGCCTTATATACTGGTTGGTATATAAAATTGCTTACCCCTGTTAAAGATTGTGATCTCTGGAGCAGCCATATTGGATTTCTGCAGTAAAAGGTTTAAAACAAAGAAAAATCTGTTCAGGTCCCTGCTTGGAATCAAACTCGGAATCTTAGGGTTAGTAGCCCGTGCTTGGGGAAACTCGGAATCTTGGGGTTTAGTAGCACTACACCATATGCCTGTGGGCATATGGCGTAGTGGTTAAGAGCGCAGGCTACTAACCTCAAGATTCCAAGTTTGATTCCAAGCAGTGACCTGAAGAATAACAACAACAATAATAATAATAATAACATCGAAAAAAATACCTTAGGAATGAGAACCCAGGTTCGAAATTTCCCCAAGACACCTGATGAAGGCTGGAGGGTTTATCAGCAGAAATGTTGTGTTAACAACAAACAAGATGAGGACGAATATCCATCAAATGTAAATAATGTAAATAATGTACATAATTCCTCATCTCTTAAAGAAAAATCTGTTGTTTGAAACTCTCTTTTGATCTTGTCTATCTCAATACCAGTAAACTTAGATATTGTCATCAGTTTTGCCCTTTCAAGGAAGCTTTTTTTTTGTTTGTTAGTTTTTAAAGAGCCGAAGCCAGTGCCGGCCGAAGCCAGTGCCGGCCGAAGCCAGTGCCGACCGAAGCCAGTGCCGGCCGAAGCCAGTGCCGGCCGAAGCCAGTGCCGGCCGAAGCCAGTGCCGGCCGAAGCCAGTGCCGGCCGAAGCCAGTGCCGGCCGAAGCCAGTGCCGGCCGAAGCCAGTGCCGCCTCGACTGGCTTCCGTGCAGGTGGCACGTAAAAAGCACCCACTACACTCACGGAGTGGTTGGCGTTAGGAAGGGCATCCAGCTGCAGAAACATTGCCAGATAAGACCGGAGCCTGGTGCAGCCTTCTGGCTTCCCAGATCCCCGGTCGAACCGTCCAACCCATGCTAGCATGGAGAACGGACGTTAAACAATGATAATGATGACAAACTAATTATGCTGTGAACCATTTCAGTAATTACTAAACTCGTTTTTTTTTCATATTAAACTAGGAATTAGCAGACAGACTTGCTGCTATGTTGAACTTCAACCTCCAACAACTGTGTGGCTCCAAATGTAAAAACTTGAAAGTGAAAAATCCTGACAAATATGGCTGGGAACCGAAAAAGTTACTTGACCGGCTGACTGATATCTATCTTCACTTAGATTCAAGTGATGAATTTGCAGCAGCTATTGCTAATGATGAGGTAAGCAATCTCTGCCCAGCCCTCTGGCCCTCTCGGTCCATATGTCTGTCTGTCTGTCCGTCCGTTTGTCTGGCCATCTGTCTCTCTCTGCTTGTCTGTCTGTCTGTCTCTGCTTGTCTGTCTGTCTGTCTGTCTGTCTCCGCTTGTCTGTCCATCTCTGCTTGTCTGTCTGTCTGTCCCTCTCTGCTTGTCTGTCTGTCTGTCCCTCTCTGCTGTCTGTCTGTCTGTCCCTCTCTGCTTGTCTGTCTGTCTGTCCCTCTCTGCTTGTCTGTCTGTCTGTCTGTCCCTCTCTGCTTGTCTGTCTGTCTGTCCCTCTCTCTGCTTGTCTGTCTGTCTGTCCCTCTCTGCTTGTCTGTCTGTCTGTCTGTCCCTCTCTCTGCTTGTCTGTCTGTCTGTCCCTCTCTGCTTGTCTGTCTGTCTGTCCCTCTCTGCTTGTCTGTCTGTCTGTCCTCTCTGCTTGTCTGTCCTGTCTGTCCTCTCTGCTTGTCTGTCTGTCTGTCTGTCCCTCTCTGCTTGTCTGTCTGTCTGTCCCTCTCTGCTTGTCTGTCTGTCTGTCCCTCTCTGCTTGTCTGTCTGTCTGTCTGTCCCTCTCTGCTTGTCTGTCTGTCTGTCCCTCTCTGCTTGTCTGTCTGTCTGTCCCTCTCTGCTTGTCTGTCTGTCTGTCCCTCTCTGCTTGTCTGTCTGTCTGTCCCTCTCTGCTTGTCTGTCTGTCTGTCCCTCTCTGCTTGTCTGTCTGTTTGTCCCTCTCTGCTTGTCTGTCTGTCTGTCCCTCTCTGCTTGTCTGTCTGTTTGTCCCTCTCTACTTGTCTGTCTGTTTGTCCCTCTCTGCTTGTCTGTCTGTTTGTCCCTCTCTACTTGTCTGTCTGTCTGTCCCTCTCTGCTTGTCTGTCTGTCCCTCTCTGCTTGTCTGTCTGTCTGTCTGTCCCTCTCTGCTGTCTGTCTGTCTGTCTGTCCCTCTCTGCTTGTCTGTCTGTCTGTCCCTCTCTGCTTGTCTGTCTGTCTGTCCCTCTTTGCTTGTCTGTCTGTCTGTCTGTCTGTCCCTCTCTGCTTGTCTGTCTGTATGTCCCTCTCTGCTTGTCTGTCTGTCTGTCCCTCTTTGCTTGTCTGTCTGTCTGTCTGTCCCTCTCTGCTTGTCTGTCTGTCTGTCCCTCTCTGCTTGTCTGTCTGTCTGTCCCTCTCTGCTTGTCTGTCTGTCTGTCTGTCCCTCTCTGCTTGTCTGTCTGTCTGTCTGTCCCTCTCTTCTTGTCTGTCTGTCTGTCCCTCTCTGCTTGTCTGTCTGGAAGAGGGTATTTATTTTCCAATTGTTGTTGTTCTTTATCACCTTTTTTTGTCTCAGTTCCCTTGACCTATGACCATTCCATCTTAATATGTCTATGTCTACATTATCCAATATCTTTTTTTTTTTCTAAAATGAACGTAGTGCATGCTTTGAGGTAAATTTAGCTGCTACTTCTTGCAAGTTACACTATTACAAAGTTGCTTCCCAGATGGCTCATAGTGTGATATTCTCTCTCTCTCTTTCTCTCTCTCTCTAAATTTTTTGATTGGTATATATCAGATTACATTGTGTCTCTTCACATTGTACAAATAATTCCATTGTAATTATCTCCCCTTACTGGTAGCTTGCATGGTATGGTTGGAGTACTTGAAGTAATTGTATCTATGGCTTAGTGTTCCCTACTCATACCACCAAGATACTCAATACCATGCAAACTAGAGCTAGCAGGGTTATGTAACCTTCATGAAAAAGGACGTGAAAGTTCAAACTAGGGAGCATGTGGTCAGGATTTTAATCCTGAGAAAAAGTTTGGAAATTTTTCTGATTTTAGTTAATTTCTTAAGAAAATGTCACTATTGCATCATGGGAGAATGTGTTGTTCTTTTGAGCTCAGGTTTGATCTAGTTGACTTATGATTAAGACATCCTGGTCATGACCATCCTGTGTGCTTTTATTCAGACACAGTATATCTAGTGTGAAGGCATGTGGCCTACTGGATAGGGTGTTGCACTTGTGATCACAAGATCATGGTTTCTGTTCCTGCCTGGGCAGTGTATTTTTTTTTGTATTTTTTGTGTGCAAAACCCTTCATTCCAATTGCTTTAGTCCATTCTATTATAAATGAAGAACCCTACAATGGACTGGCAGCCTCTTCAAGAGGAATGTTGTGATCTTGGTCTCTTATATGCTGTGGAGACCAGATAACCTGTCTTGTGAGTCTAAGGACCCAAGACAGCATTGTTCAGTATATCTCGTACACACATTCGAGTGTGTCCTTCTTGCTTTAAGACAACAGGGTGTGATTTGAGGGAGATTTGTGTGCTATGTTCTCTGTGTGTGTGTGTATATGCGTGGTGTTTATCTTTAATTGAAAGTGTTTCTCTTCCAGCGTTCCTATCGTAAAATATTGTTCGATGACGCCATATCCAGAATACAGAGAGCTCGTATCAAAACTGACCGAGATATTGAACAATTTCGCAAACTACAAGAAAAAGTCGAGGCAATTGTTGTGCAGAAGCAACGAGCAGAAATTGATTTTGGAGAAATCCCAGATGAATTTAAAGGTGACACATTCTTGCTCTTCTCTCTCTCTGTCTGTCTGTCTCTCTGTTTCTCTCTCTGTCAGTCTGTCTGTCTCTCTCTCTCTCTCTCTCTGTTTCTCTCTCTCTCTGTCTCTTTCTCTTTCTCTCTGTCTCTCTCTGTTTCTGTCTCTCTGTTTCTGTCTGTCTGTCTGTCTCTCTCTGTTTCTCTCTCTGTGTCTGTCTCTCTCTCTCTCTCTCTGTCTGTCTCTTTCTCTCTCTTTCTCTCTGTGTCTGTCTCTCTCTCTCTCTCTGTGTCTCTCTCTCTCTCTGTGTCTCACTCTCTGTGTCTCTCTCTCTGTGTCTGCCAGTCTATCTCTCTCTGTCTGTCTCCCCCACACTCTGTTTACAACTCTCTCTCTCTTTTATTACTCCTCCCTTACTCTATCTCCAAGACTGGCAATCATTGCTTTATATTTTATGGATTTTTGATTTACGTTCTTGTGTTCTTCTCTTGTAGATCCATTGATGGATACATTAATGAACGATCCAGTGCTTCTACCAAGTGGAACCATTATGGATCGACCAATTATTCTCAGACACTTGTTAAATTCCCAGACAGACCCATTTAACAGACAGGTACTAACCGAAGAGCAACTTGTTCCAGGTAAATGGATTCTGGTTTGTTTATTTAGGTTGTTTGAATAAACTTGTGATAGATTACAGCTGGAAGATGATTACCAATTAGGATTCGGTTATTTTAACATTGTTGCATCACATTTTATTCCTCGTTGGAAAGTTGAATCAGTCGTACCAAGATTTGAACTCACCAAATTTCTTAAGATCTCCAGAAGTCATTTGTGATATCTCAAATAGCAGTAATTAGCTGTGACCTCTTATAGAACAGCAGTTAGCTGTGATGTCTTATATAGCAGTGGTCAGCTGTGACATGTCATATCTAACAGTAGTTAGCTGCAATGTGTGATGTCTTATATAACAGTATTTAGCTGTGGCATGTCTTACATAGAAGTATGAGTAAACCCCCCCCCCACCGTCCAATGGATGGTGCTGAATCATATCTGCTGAATAAAAAGCAATCAGTATTTTCTTTTCATTAAAAAATAATTAAGCATGCCTTTATTTCAATAAAATTTTTGGTTTTGTTAAATGAAGTTAAGGCAAAAAAAAAAAAACTTCTTGAGAAACCAAATAGTCTTTCCTTCCTTCATGCCAAGTTTGAAGAAAATATCTCTTTTGCATCTTACTTTTTTGGTCTCTTAAATATTCTGCATTTTGTGGCATTATTTCAGCCAGTTGGCTTTTTTTGCACAAACTGCACATGCATTTCTCGTGTATGCATAGTATCGATCGCAACAGCTGATGTACTTGCACAAACAAATGCACGTTCCCACGGCTTTATCGATCGTATTCTCACTTGGAATCGATTTTTGTAATTTTTTCAAGACTTATACACGCCCTGATACTGTCGGTATCTATATATCAAATTTGAGCGCAATCGGATGGAGGATGCCCGAGATCCTAGAAGACACACACACAGACAGACAACGGATTTTATATAATAGATTTAACTGTGACATGTGACATCTTCATCATCATTCATCATCATCATCATCGTTTAATGTCCGCTTTCCATGCTAGCATGGGTTGGAAGATTTGACTGAGGACTGGCAAGCCAGATGGCTGCACCAGGTTCCAATCTTGATCTGACAGTTTCTACAGCTGGATGCCCTTCCTAACGCTAACCACTCCGAGAGTGTAGTGGGTGCTTTTTACGTGCCTCCGGCATGGGGGCCAGTTAGGTGGTACTGGCAACGACCTCACTCAAATCTTTTTACACATGCCACCAGCACAGGTGTCAGTAAGGTGACGTTGGTAACGATCACGCTCGAATGGTGCCCTTTTACATGCCACTGGCACGGAAGCCAGTTGGCTGCTCTTGCAACGATCACGCTTGGATGGTGGTCTTGGCACCCAACTAGCACGGGCACAAGTGCCAGTAAGGCGACGCTGGTAACGATCACACATGAATGGTGCCTTTTATGTGCCACTTGCATGGAAGCCGGTTAGCTGCTCTGTCAACGATCACGCTCGTATGGTGCTCTTTGCACCCCGCTACTACGGATGCCAGTCATCAAATGTGATTTTGATTTCACTTGCCCCAACAGGTCATCATAGTAATTAGTTCTCATCTTTTATTACATTTGTCAGCTATGATGTGTTATTACAGATGCCATCCTCTGTTGTTAGCTGTGATATATTTATGTCAGTTTTGTTAACTGTTTCTTTCTTTCTTTCTTTCTTTCTGCTTTCGTAGCTACACATCTGAAAGAAAAAATACAGACTTGGATGGCACACAAGCTGAACAGCAAGAAGAGTGACCCCTGACTTGTTTTATATTGATGTTTTGGGTCTTTTTTTCTGGAAAATAACATCTGTTGCAGTGGCCTCATCTATTGTGTTTTCTTGTTTCTCACTATCAGTGACTTGTGTTGCCATGGATTTGTGTGTGTGTGTGTGTGTGTGTGCGTGTGCGGATGTGTGCTTGTGTGTGCGGATGTGTGAGTGCACGCGCGCACAGTTTACAAAACTGGTGTCTATATGCATTGTGTATGTAAGGGAATTTCACCTTGTTTTTTTAATGCATAGAAGTATGCATGCCTGCATGTGCGTGTGTATGCGTGTGCACTCAACTCCATACACACGTGTCCAACTACCAAATATTTCTCTCTCCTCTCTTTTCTCTCTCTCTCTCTCTTTTGCTCTCCACCCACAACACCTACCTCATAACGTAAATGCAATGTTGCACTTATGTAGAGAGGTGTACCACTACAAATTCCTCGGTTTCCTTCCTCTTTTCCTCCTCATCTTCCTCCTTCCTCCTTTTTCCTCCTCTCCTTTTGCCTTCTCTTTCTCTCTTCCACTAAGACTTCGCCTCACATACTGTGATATCTGCAAGGGTCACATGCCATGGTCACTGCTAACAGGACTCAACTGCAGTCTTTCCTGGGGTGTTCGTCTTCGTTCATTCACGTGATAATAATAATAATAATAATAAAAAGCCTATAACATATAGCTGAGATGAATTTAAGAAAAAGAAAGAAAAGCAAAAACAAAAACAGACAAACCAAACAAACAAAAAAACCCAGCAAACCAACCAACCAACCAACAAAATGAAATGAAAACAAAATGTTTTAAATTATTCCAGTTATTGGATACTTATTAATAAATGACTTGTAATAAATTTTCAAACCTCAACCATGCGAGTAGTTGTATAGCTTTATTTCTCTCACCTGACCTTTGCACTTTGTCAACTTTCCTCCTCCTCCGCTTCCTCCTCTGCTTCCTCCCTTTATATGCTTTTTTTTTCTTTTCTGATTCATAGAGTATATGCATGCTTATTATGTGTATATATATGTGTGTGTGTGTGTGTGTGTGTGTTATATATCATTGTCATTATTATTTAATTTCTGTCTTCCGTGCTGGCATGGGTGGAATGGTTTGACAGGAACCAATGAACAAGAGGACAGTGCCAAGCTTCAGTCTCTACTTTGGTATGGTTTCTACAGCTGAATGCCCTTCCAAATGCCAGCCACCTTATAGAGTGTACTGGTTGCTTATTTCAGTTTCTGTCTTCCAAGTCCACTCAAAAAGCATTGGTCTATAATAGAAAAGACTTGCCCAAGGTGCTGCTTCTTGGCAACACCTGCACCATTCTATATTTAAGAGATGAGGAATTATGTACATTATTTACATTTGATGGATATTTGTCCTCATCTTGTTTGTTGTTAACACGTTTCGGCTGATATACCCTCCAGCCTTCATCAGGTGTCTTGGGGAAATTTTGAACCTAGGTTCTCATTCCTAAGGTATTTTTTGATGTTGTTGTTATTATTATTATTATTATTATCATTATTATTATTATTCAGGTCACTGCCTGGAATCGAACTCGGAATCTTGGGGTTAGTGGCCTGCGCTCTTAACCACTACGCCATATGCCCATAGCGTCATGGTTAAGAGCGCGGGCTATTAACCCCAAGTTTCCGAGTTCGATTCCAGGCAGTGACCTGAATAATAATAATATCAAAAAATACCTTAGGAATGAGAACCCAGGGTCGAAATTTCCCCAATACATCTGATGAAGGCTGGAGGGTATATCAGCCGAAACATTGTGTTAACAACAAACAAGATGAGGACAAATATCCGTCAAATGTAAATAATGACCATCTGCACCTTGCTGCAAGATTGTGGCCCACAACTTGGGACACATTGGTGGGTCTACCATTTGTTCAGTGATACGTATTCAGTTGTTTGATCTGTTGAATGTCTAACTCATGAACCCTAATGAAATACACTGCCTTTGTTTCAATAAATTTGTAAAATAATGGAATTAAGTAAAATATTCGAGTCATTATGGAACATAGATTTTCTAATTTTGGCACAAGGCCAAGAATTCCGAGGGTGAGGATTACCCTTGTACTTTGGTACATTATGTTGTCAGGCCTTAACCCTTTTGTTACGGTATTTATTTTGAGATGGTCTGTGTTTCTTTTAATTACTTTAGATATAACAAAGAATTTAGTAAAATAACTTAGTTATCATTAAACTAGTGTTAGGAATATAAATTGTGACTAAGGTTTGGTGGTATATTCTAATGCAAAACTTATGAAAACAAGACATTTGTACTACAGAGCCAGAGCCGGTTTTGGCCAGGTTGGTAAAGAAAGGGTTAAAGGACAAAAGGTAAAGTTGAGCTTGGCTGGGATTGAACTAAAAACCTAAAGAGTTGGAACAAATGTTGTTTAGTAATTCATCTGATAGAGTAACAATTCTGTCAGTTCACCCACCTTTGTTTGGAACAGGAATTAACATGGACTTTTGGTGGAAGGTTTTAACTTAGATCAAGAAGTTTGGATTACAGAACCAAGGGTAGAGTGAGGCAGTTTGGTATGAAAAGGGTTGAATTTGTGTTTATATGATTTCTTTACTACCCACAAGGGGCTAAACACTGAGGGGACGAACAAGGATAGACAAACGGATTAAGACGGTTACATCGATCCCAGTGCGTAACTGGTACTTAATTTATCGATCCCGAAAGGATGAAAGGCAAAGTCGACCTCGGCGGAATTTGAACTCAGAACGTAGCGGCAGATGAAATACCGCAAAACATTTCGTCTGGTGTGCTAATGGTTCTGCCAGCTCGCTGCCTTTTATGTTTATATAATTATATAATTTATGTTTATATGATTTGTTTCAGTCATTGGATTGCAGCCCCTGTAGGGACAATTCCTTGAGTTTAGTCAACTAGATTGCCTTTAATACTTGTTTAAAGTCAGGTACTAATTCTTTCAACATTTTTTTCTTGTAAATTAAGGTACAGAGACATAAACAAACCAACACTGGATATGAATATGTAGAGTTCACTAAACAGGACAATAACAAAAAATTTATATTCATTTGTTTGTTTATCATACATTTTTTGAGCAAGGAATTCTTATTCCACAGGTCTTTTGAAATTGTCATGTGATCCGGCAGAGTGCCAACTCAGAACGTCAGCATCATCACTGTTTTGTTGAAGCAGTGACAAAACTAGAATCTCAACTTTTCACCTCCACCATTTTATACATATATATCATCATCATCATTTAGCATCCGTCTTCCATGCTAGCATGGGTTGGACGGTTCGATCGGGGTCTGGGAAGTCAGGAGGCTGTACCAGGCTCCAGTCTGATCTGATATATATGTGTGTTTGTGTGAAGGTGTGTGGCTTAGTGGTTAGGGCATTTGACTCACAATTGTAAGTTCATGAGTTCAGTTCCTGACGACATGTGTCCTTAAGAAGGAAACTTTATTTCACGTTGCTCCACTCCACTCAGCTGGCAAAAGTGAGTTGTACTTGTATTGCAAAGGGCCGGCCTTGTCACACTGTGTCATGCTGAATCTCCCTGAGAACTATGTTGAGGGGATGTGTCTGTGGAGTGCTCAGCCACTTCATGTTAATTTCACGAGCAAGCTGTTCTGTTGAATGTAACAGCTGGGGTCCTTGTTGCAACCGATAGCGCTCCATATATATATATATATATATATATGTGATGGCGCATGGCTCAGTGGTTAGAGTGTTGAGCTTACGATCGTGAGGTTGTGAGTTCGAATCCCAGACTGAGCTGCATGTTGTATTCTTAAGCAAGACACTTTATTTCACGTTGCTCCAGTTCACTCAGCTGTAGAAATGAGTTGTGACATCACTGGTGCCAAGCTGTATCGGCCCCTTTGCCTTTCCTTTGGATTACACTGGTAGCGTGGAGAGGGGAGGCTGGTATGCATGGGTGACTGCTGGTCTTCCATAAACAACCTTGCCTGGACTTGTGTCTAGGAGGGTAACTTACTAGGTGCAATCCCATGACCAGTCATGACTGAAGGGGCTCTCAGCATATATATGTGTATAAATAGATAAAAATCATCATCCAAAATCTGTTTTTCATGCTGGAATGGATGGTTTGACTGGATCTGGTAAGTCCAGAGGATGCACCATCTTCCTTTGTCAGCTTTGGTATGGTTCCTACAGCTGGATGTCCTTCCTAACACCAACCACTTTACAGAGTGTACTGGGTGCTTTTTTACATGCTACCAGCACTGGTATCAATTCTGTTGTAGTGGACAGGGTGCTAAAATACACACACAAACTGACAGAGCAGTTGCCTCATCTTGTGAGATAACCATCTTGCATTATGATGGAGAGACATCTGAACATCACTGGATTTAAGTGACAAAAGCTTGTACAACACCTGCAGCTCACTCGGTTGCCACAATAGGTTCCAGTGACAAGAAAAGCAATATGACTAGTACTGTGACCTTTGTCAGCCCCATAGATGGTGCCTTGAGAAGTATTGCTGTTCTGGGTCAGAATGGACCTAGGAGCTGTGGTATTAAGGGGTGACTCCATGCTCCCTACAATTCCAGAATTCCCAAACTGGAGCCCTCACCACCAGATGCAGTTTAATGTGAGACCTAGGATACCAAATTCCCTCGAAACATTGATGGGCTTGGGGCTCTACTAGAAGACACTTGCCCATGATGTGCAGTGGGACTGAACCAAAAATTCTTGTTAAGAAAACAGCTTAGCCAACCATGAACAAAGCCTGTGGCTATATATATATATATATATATAAAATTGTTAAAGACGACAACAAATGTTAAGGCAAGACAAACATCTCAAGTCACAGACATTATTATTATTGGAAAAATTCAAAGTCTTACAGCTGTTTCTGGGATATCCCCGAGAATGTGATACTCCGTCATCAGAGACAAATAGGGAAAATGAGAAGGGTCTAGATTAATGAAATGACATCATAGAGGACAGGAGGAGAGGAAGAAAGAAGCGAAGAAGCATGAAATTTCACAGGCAAGCTGTTCTGTTGATTGCATTAGCAGAGGCCCTTGCTGCTGTAACTGACAGAGCGCTCCATATATATATATATATATATATATATATTTACACATACATACATATATAAAATTAGATGATAGATAAAAATCATCACCCAAAATCTGTTTTTCATGCTATGCTATGCCATGCTATGCTATGCTGTGCTGTGCTGAGCTATAAAGAGATAGAGAGAGGTATAGAGGGATAGAGATATAGCTAGATGCAAATATAGAGATAGATATAACTATGAGGAAGATCAGACAGCTGTTGAGTTGTCCTCAGAAGCTGGTTATGATTTCATTGCGAGGTTTTTGGAAACGAAAGGGGAAAGGGCCAAAGTGGAATCAAAAAATGAGGCCAGTAATAAAGAGGTTGAGTCAAGTGTGAAAACCCAACTAGACCAGTCCACAGAGAACTGTACTAGGGAACTAGGGAACAATGAAACAAATGCTTAAAGTGACTTTAAACAAGCTCCCCCCAAAATGGTAGAAT